>NC_042969.1:86919479-87104479 GCF_901001165.1 Salmo trutta | reverse complement strand
TGTGTGTGTGTGTGTGTGTGTGTGTGTGTGTGTGTGTGTGTGTGTGTGTGTGTGTGTGTGTGTGTATGTATATATGTGTGTGTGTATATATATATATATATATATGTATGTGTGTGTGTGTGTGTATGTGTGTATATATATATATATATGTATGTGTGTATATATATATATATATATATATATATATGTGTATGTGTGTGTGTGTTTTAATTGAGCATATACTTTATCGCTCATTATTTGTATTATTTTATAGTCTTTGTTGCTCATCTTTATCAAAGGTGCCAATCTTTTTGTACCTGGCTGTATATGCTCTGTATTGCTATGGGTATTGGGGATATATGCCATATTATATAGTGTATATTATTCCTATAGGACTAATGTCAACTGTGCTGCTATTGGTGTTTCAACAAAACAGCTCTAAGGGATAATGTAATGTCGTTATGAATTAGTTTAAACCTCATTCTTCTTGTTCGTTTTTTTGTTGTTGCGCTAAACAACCGTTTAATTTTACAAAGAATAAACTTGATCAACTAATTTGATCTCTGTTAAATCTATCATGGTTTTATTTCTTTCAATGTTTATGGTGAAATGTTGCTACACGTTTTAAATGATATTACTTAATGTGACGAGACAGAGACTTAGTGTCAATTAGGCATAGAGTCGATTAGATTTCCAGTTATGCTTTCATTCTAGTCTATACACATCATCCTCTGTAGTCTATACACATCATCCTCTGTAGTCTATTCACATCATCCTCTATACACATCATCCTCTGTAGTCTATACACATCATCCTCTATACACATCATCCTCTGTAGTCTATACACATCATCCTCTGTAGTCTATACACATCATCCTCTGTAGTCTATACACATCATCCTCTGTAGTCTATACACATCATCCTCTATAGTCTATACACATCATCCTCTGTAGTCTATACACATCATCCTCTGTAGTCTATACACATCATCCTCTATAGTCTATACACATCATCCTCTATAGTCTATACACATCATCCTCTGTAGTCTATACACATCATCCTCTATAGTCTATACACATCATCCTCTGTAGTCTATACACATCATCCTCTATACACATCATCCTCTGTTGTCTATACACATCATCCTCTATAGTCTGTACACATCATCCTCTGTAGTCTATACACATCATCCTCTATAGTCTATACACATCATCCTCTGTAGTCTATACACATCATCCTCTGTAGTCTATACACATCATCCTCTGTAGTCTATTCACATCATCCTCTGTAGTCTATACACATCATCCTCTATAGTCTATACACTTCATCCTCTATAGTCTGTACACATCATCCTCTATACACATCATCCTCTGTAGTCTATACACATCATCCTCTATAGTCTATACACATCATCCTCTGTAGTCTATACACATCATCCTCTATAGTCTATACACATCATCCTCTGTAGTCTATACACATCATCCTCTGTAGTCTATACACATCATCCTCTATAGTCTATACACATCATCCTCTGTAGTCTATACACATCATCCACTATAGTCTATTCACATCATCCTCTGTAGTCTATTCACATCATCCTCTGTAGTCTGTACACATCATCCACTGTAGTCTATACACATCATCCTCCAAAGTCTATACACATCATCCTCTATAGTCTATTCACATCATCCTCTATAGTCTATTCACATCATCCTCTATAGTCTATACACATCATCCTCTGTAGTCTATACACATCATCCTCTATAGTCTATTCACATCATCCTCTATAGTCTATACACATCATCCTCTGTAGTCTATACACATCATCCTCTGTAGTCTATACACATCATCCTCTGTAGTCTATACACATCATCCTCTATAGTCTATACACATCATCCTCTGTAGTCTATACACATCATCCTCTGTAGTCTATACACATCATCCTCTGTAGTCTATACACATCATCCTCTGTAGTCTATACACATCATCCTCTGTAGTCTATACACATCATCCTCTGTAGTCTATACACATCATCCTCTGTAGTCTATACACATCATCCTCTGTAGTCTATACACATCATCCTCTGTAGTCTATACACATCATCCTCTATAGTCTGTACACATCATCCTCTATAGTCTGTACACATCATCCTCTATACACATCATCCTCTGTAGTCTATACACATCATCCTCTATAGTCTATACACATCATCCTCTGTAGTCTATACACATCATCCTCTGTAGTCTATACACATCATCCTCTGTAGTCTATTCACATCATCCTCTGTAGTCTGTACACATCATCCTCTATATTCTATACACATCATCCTCTGTAGTCTATACACATCATCCTCTGTAGTCTATACACATCATCCTCTGTAGTCTATTCACATCATCCTCTGTAGTCTATACACATCATCCTCTGTAGTCTATACACATCATCCTCTGTAGTCTATACACATCATCCTCTGTAGTCTATACACATCATCCTCTATAGTCTATACACTTCATCCTCTATAGTCTGTACACATCATCCTCTATAGTCTATACACATCATCCTCTGTAGTCTATACACATCATCCTCTGTAGTCTGTACACATCATCCTCTATAGTCTATACACGTCATCCTCTGTAGTCTATACACATCATCCTCTGTAGTCTATACACATCATCCTCTGTAGTCTATACACATCATCCTCTATTCACATCATCCTCTATAGTCTATACACATCATCCTCTGTAGTCTATACACATCATCCTCTGTAGTCTATACACTTCATCCTCTGTAGTCTATACACATCATCCTCTATAGTCTATACACATCATCCTCTGTAGTCTATACACATCATCCTCTATAGTCTGTACACATCATCCTCTATACACATCATCCTCTATAGTCTATACACTTCATCCTCTGTAGTCTATACACATCATCCTCTATAGTCTATACACATCATCCTCTGTAGTCTATACACATCATCCTCTATAGTCTATACACTTCATCCTCTGTAGTCTATACACTTCATCCTCTGTAGTCTATACACATCATCCTCTGTAGTCTGTACACATCATCCTCTGTAGTCTATACACATCATCCTCTGTAGTCTATTCACATCATCCTCTGTAGTCTGTACACATCATCCTCTGTATGTTTCAGTGTGTGTCACTGATGGTGTAATGGTCTATTGACTTGCACACTGACAAGAGTACAGAGATGTACAGATCCTTGACACAACATAGCAGCAGAAGAAATGACGTCAATGCAAAGGCAATGCCGCGTTCATAGCAACTGGGAACATGGAAATCTCCGACCTCAGCGTGTTCATAGCAACTGGGAACATGGAAATCTCCGACCTCAGCGCGTTCATAGCAACTGGGAACATGGAAATCTCCGACCTCAGCGCGTTCATAGCAACTGGGAACATGGAAATCTCCGACCTCAGCGCGTTCAAGACAACTAGGGAACTCTGGGGGAAAAAAAGAGCTCTGACTAGGGATAAACGAATTTGAATTGTTCATCTAACTTGGAATTCCAAGTCGGAAATTCCGGCATCTTTCTAGATCTCCGACCTGACTTCATCATTTTACCCCCCCCCCCCCCCTGTTCTCAGTTGTTTTGAATGCGCTATACTAATGGCTGGCTTGCCTCCTGCCTCCTGCAGCAAAGCAGCTGAGGGTCTTTCTCTGACATTAATGCATTTCTCATCTTATTAGTTTGGCAGACAACAGAGAGAGAGAGAACGAGAGACCATCCATCCCCTGGTCCCTAATCCATCCACACATCCGCTCTCACAGATTGAGTGAGCAACAGAAAGGGAGAGTGTTAGGAGGGAGAGAGAGAGAGAGAGCCCATGCTTGGCAGGGAGAGAGAGAGTGCGTGGCAGAGAGAGAGAGAGAGAGAGAGAGTGTGCGGCTGAGAGAGAGAGAGACAGACATAGAGTGCTAGCAGCAGTCAGAGCGTCAATGTGAACAGAACCGAGATGAAAGACGAGGAAGATTCCTACTGAAAATAATCTGTTGGATGATTCTCTCTCCCAACTGAGCTGAGCGCTGAATGTTCTTCTGACTGCTGTATGGATGAATCACCTGTTTCTTCTTATTAAGGCTATTTCTCAGGCATCGCTGGAGATGCCCTTTTAAGTGCATTGAGCTGGAGACAGAGCGCTGAGAACAGAAGGCACAGAGAGAGAGAGACATCCAACTGAGAAGAGCCCCCACTCTTCAATTCACCCACCCACCTACCCTTTACATCAGAACATTATTCTCTCACCCTTTCCTGTTGTTCTATCTCTCTCTCTCTCTCTCTCTCTCTCTCTCTCTCTCTGTTTCTCTCTGCCTTTCTGCACAACGGTATTACGGTGTATTTACTGAGGGCGAAAAGGAGGGATTCTACCACCCAACAATCCTCGCCATGGGAGATAAAGGCACAAGGTAAGCAGGGAATATCATGTGGGTGTTTCATGACGCTGTGGAGGGTAGAGAGGATAACATCTTTGACTGCTGTATTCTGATTCTACAGTATGGCGGCTTCTCTTCCATCAGTGTTATCTGCTGTAGGATCCCCATGCTGTGTCCCTTTTTGTTATTTCATCATTGTGTGTGTGTGTGTGTGTGTGTGTGTGTGTGTGTGTGTGTGTGTGTGTGTGTGTGTGTGTGTGTGTGTGTGTGTGTGTGTGTGTGTGTGTGTGTGTGTGTGTGTGGTGTGTGTGTGTGTGTGCGGACACGCATTTGTGTGCATCTGTACTTGTGTGTGTTGCTGCGTATGTTCAACTTGTGCTCGTGTTAGTACTCTCTATCATTTTCCCAGTAAATGTAATGTCAAAGGTAGTTTATCTGTTGTGTTTCTGAGTCACCGGCAATGTAACTCCCTGCCCAGCTAGCAACCTCAACTACCTCTCTCTACCCAGCCTCTCCTCTCTCCTACCCAGCCTCTCCTCTCTCCTACCCAGCCTCTCTCCTCTCTCTACCCAGCCTCTCTCCTCTCTCTACCCAGCCTCTCTCCTCTCTCTACCCAGCCTCTCTCCTCTCTCTACCCAGGCTCTCTCCTCTCTCTACCCAGCCTCTCTCCTCTCTCTACCCAGCCTCTCTCTCTCTACCCAGCCTCTCTCCTCTCTCTACCCAGGCTCTCTCCTCTCTCTACCCAGGCTCTCTCCTCTCTCTACCCAGCCTCTCTCCTCTCTCTACCCAGGCTCTCTCCTCTCTCTACCCAGCCTCTCTCCTCTCTCTACCCAGGCTCTCTCCTCTCTCTACCCTGCCTCTCTCCTCTCTCTACCCAGCCTCTCTCCTCTCTCTACCCAGGCTCTCTCCTCTCTCTACCCAGCCTCTCTCCTCTCTCTACCCAGGCTCTCTCCTCTCTCTACCCAGCCTCTCTCCTCTCTCTACCCAGGCTCTCTCCTCTCTCTACCCTGCCTCTCTCCTCTCTCTACCCAGCCTCTCTCCTCTCTCTACCCAGGCTCTCTCCTCTCTCTACCCAGCCTCTCTGCTCTCTCTACCCAGCCTCTCTCCTCTCTCTACCCAGCCTCTCTCCTCTCTCTACCCAGCCTCTCTCCTCTCTCTACCCAGCCTCTCTCCTCTCTCTACCCAGCCTCTCTCCTCTCTCTACCCTGCCTCTCTCCTCTCTCTACCCAGCCTCTCTCCTCTCTCTACCCAGGCTCTCTCCTCTCTCTACCCAGCCTCTCTCCTCTCTCTACCCAGCCTCTCTCCTCTCTCTACCCAGCCTCTCTCCTCTCTCTACCCAGCCTCTCTCCTCTCTCTACCCAGCCTCTCTCCTCTCTCTACCCAGCCTCTCTCCTCTCACTACCCAGCATCACTCCTCTCACTACCCAACCTCAGACCTCTTTTTCTGGGGAAGCTGCTGAGGGGGACAGGGTTACCTGCCATCCAACCCCAACAAGCCCAGAGGAGCTGAGGTCTACAGCATAGGCACCCCAACCACCTGATTCATTTCAGAGGAAGTGAGAGATTGATTTTTGGGTGTGTGGATTGTGCTTCCTGTCCATTGTTCCATCATACCACGGAGAGGATCGCTCTAATGGAAGAGGATGTGGTATGTTACTGTGAGGCCAAGAGATGTCAATCACAAGTACTGGTTTCACACCCCCACATGAACTGAGTTAGATAAATCCACAACATGGTCAACAGTATGTGGACACCTGCTCGTCGAACATCTCATTCCAAAAATCATGGGCATTAATATGGAGTTGGTCCCTCCTTTACTGCTATAACAGCCTCCACTCTTCTGGGAAGGCTTTCCACTAGATGTTGGAACATTGCTGTGGGGGACTTGCTGTGGGGACTTTCTTCCATTCAGCCACAACAGCATTAGTGAGGTCGGGCACTGATGTTGGGCGATTAGGCCTGGCTGGCAGTCGACGTTCCAATTCATCCCAAAGGTGTTCGATGGGGTTGAGGTCAGAGCTCTGTGCAGGCCAGTTAAGTTCTTCCACACCGATCTCGACAAACCATTTCTGCATGGACCTTGCTTTGTGCACGGGGGCGTTGTCATGCTGAAACAGGAAAGGGCCTTCCACAAACTGTTGCCACAAAGTTGGAAGCCCAGAATTGTCTAGAATGTCATTGTATGCTGTAGTGTTAAGATTTCCTTTCACTGGAACTAAAGGGCCTGAACCACCCAGACTATCCTAACCCTATACCCAGACTATCCTAACCCTATACCCAGACTATCCTAACCCTATACCCAGACTATCCTAACCCTTACCCAGACTATCCTAACCCTATACCCAGACTATCCTAACCCTATACCCAGACTATCCTAACCCTATACCCAGACTATCCTAACCCTATACCCAGACTATCCTAACCCTATACCCAGACTATCCTAACCCTTACCCAGACTATCCTAACCCTTACCCAGACTATCCTAACCCTATACCCAGACTATCCTAACCCTTACCCAGACTATCCTAACCCTATACCCAGACTATCCTAACCCTGACCAGACCTGGGTTCAAATACATTTGGAAGTTAGTATTTAAAAGTTTTTTATTTTAAAGACAATAAGTTGA
Source organism: Salmo trutta (assembly GCF_901001165.1). Lineage (NCBI taxonomy): Eukaryota > Metazoa > Chordata > Actinopteri > Salmoniformes > Salmonidae > Salmo > Salmo trutta. The sequence goes on along the minus strand of NC_042969.1, from coordinate 87,097,476 downwards.
ATATTGGGAATGTATTTGGAAATACACTGACTCAAATACACACCCATACATTTAACCCAGGCATTTAACCCATGCATTTAACCCAGATATTTAACCCAGGTAGTTAACTCAGGTATTTAACCCATGCAATTAACCCATACATTTAACCCAGATATTTAACCCAGACATTTAACCCAGATATTTAACCCAGGCATTTAACCCAGATATTTAACCCAGGTATTTAACCAAGGTATTTAACCCATGCATTTAACCCATACATTTAACCAAGATATTTAACCAAGGTATTTAACCCAGGAATATAACCAAGGTATTTACCCCATAAAATTAAACCAGGCATTTAACCCATGTATTTAACTAGGTATTTAACCCAGGTATTTAACCCATGCAATTAACCCATGTATTTAACTAGGTATTTAACCCAGGTATTTAACCCAGGTATTTAACCCATGTATTTAACCCAGGCATTTAACTAGGTATTTAACCCAGGTATTTAACCCATGCATTTAACTAGGTATTTAACCCAGGTATTTAACTAGGTATTTAACCCAGGTATTTAACTAGGTATTTAACCCATGCATTTAACTAGGTATTTAACCCAGGTATTTAACCCAGGTATTTAACCCAGGTATTTAACTAGGTATTTAACCCAGGTATTTACCCATGCATTTAACTAGGTATTTAACCCAAGTATTTAACTAGGTATTTAACCCATGCAATTAACCCATGTATTTAACTAGGTATTTAACCCAGGTATTTAACCCAGGTATTTAACCCATGTATTTAACCCAGGCATTTAACTAGGTATTTAACCCAGGTATTTAACCCATGCATTTAACTAGGTATTTAACCCAGGTATTTAACTAGGTATTTAACCCAGGTATTTAACTAGGTATTTAACCCATGCATTTAACTAGGTATTTAACCCAGGTATTTAACCCAGGTATTTAACCCAGGTATTTAACTAGGTATTTAACCCAGGTATTTACCCATGGATTTAACTAGGTATTTAACCCAAGTATTTAACTAGGTATTTAACCCAGGTATTTACCCATGCATTTAACTAGGTATTTAACCCAGGTATTTAACCCAGGTATTTAACCCAGGTATTTAACCCAGGTATTTAACTACGTATTTAACCCAGGTATTTAACTAGGCATTTAACTAGGTATTTAACCCAGGTATTTAACTAGGTATTTAACTAGGCATTTAACTAGGTATTTAACCCAGGTATTTAACCCAGGTATTTAACTAGGTATTTAACTAGGTATTTAACCCAGGTATTTAACTCATGCATTTAACTAGGTATTTAACCCAGGTATTTAACCAAGGCATTTAACCCAGGTATTTAACCCAGGTATTTAACCCAGGCATTTAACCCAGGTATTTAACCCAGGTATTTAACTCATGCATTTAACTAGGTATTTAACTAATGCGTTTAACCCAGGTATTTAACCCAGGTATTTAACCCAGGCATTTAACCCAGGCATTTAACCCAGGCATTTAACCCAGGTATTTAACCCAGGCATTTAACCCATGCATTTAATCCATGTATTTAACCCAGGCATTTAACCCAGGTATTTACCCCATGCATTTAACCCAGGCATTTAACTAGGTATTTAACCCAGGCATTTAACCAAGGTATTTTAAAATAGTATTTGAATAACAAATACCCATGTATTTGAACCCAGGTCGGACCCAGACTGACAAACCACAGCAGTGACCCTTGACCTTGATGTTGAGCTGAACCCATGTGACTTGTCATGTGGAAACAGAAATTAGCAGGGTGACAGAGACCCCCCAAATACCCTATTCACACAGAGACACACACACACACACACACACACACACACACACACACACACACACACACACACACAACCTGTCTGACATCTCTCTGATGGACAGCCCTGGGGACTCCTGCTCTCGCCATCTACACGAAGGTCTCCTTCTACAGAGGACTGACAGACCGAGACCCAGATGCAGCACTGTAACTCTGCACTTCCCTCCTGTCTGTCTGTGCTGCTGTGAGTGTCACAGTCGTTTTACAAAGCTGAGTCAAAACAAGGAACAAATGAAGAATGAATGTTAAACACATGTTACACTTATTTCAGTCCTGAGGTGGTGTGTGTGTGTGTGTGTGTGTCTGTGTGTGTGTGTGTGTGTGTGTGTGTGTGTGTGAGAGAGAGAGATTTGCGTGAGCGTTTACACAACTTTTTCTGAAAAAAAAATGCATTGACAGTACAGGGATCATTACTTTACTCACTGCCAACGGCGATCAATGTTTATCCACCTATTTACTTACCACAACATCACTGGGCTGTGTGTGTGTGTGTGTGTGTGTGTGTGTGTGTGTGTGTGTGTGTGTGTGTGTGTGTGTGTGTGTGTGTGTGTGTGTGTGTGTGTGTGTGTGTATTAGTCTTGGCTAGGGATGAGTGGGAAGCTGGAGGAGGGTGTACAGTATCTTGACTTAAATGTTAAGAGCTCTTGATTCATTTATGGATTGGGGCTGAAAGCATCTGACATACCGGAACTGCTAGGGGGAATCCAAGCTGTCCCCTGTAGAAGGATCGTCTCCAGCCATTCACAATAAATTGGCCTTCTGTTTCCCATGTGTCTCATTGCGTCAAGTCCTTCTGAACAAGGGTTGCTGGGCGGAGTGTAGGGGCTTTTCCAATGTACACAGCTTATGAAGGGGGCTTTACCTCCAAAACTTTAACTCCAAACTCTTCAAAACATAACTTTGAAACTATTCATAGGTAACTACCAGCTAGTTGTCTCTCCTTCTCAGTGTTCATGGGTAACTACCAGCTAGTTGTCTCTCCTTCTCAGTATTCATGGGTAACTACCAGCTAGTTGTCTCTCCTTCTCAGTGTTCATGCGTAACTACCAGCTAGTTGTCTCTCCTTCTCAGTGTTCATGGGTAACTACCAACTAGTTGTCTGTCTCTCTGCTCATGGATATATACTAGCTAGCTGTCTGTCTCTGTTTTCATGGATAGATACTAGCTAGCTGTCTGTCTGTCTCTCTGCTCATGGATAGATACTAGCTAGCTGTCTGTCTCTCTGCTCATAGATAGATACTAGCTAGCTGTCTGTCTCTCTGTTTTCATGGATAGATACTAGCTAGCTGTCTGTCTCTGTGCTCTTTATTGATCCTGTTAGCCATCATGGTGGACACTGACATGCATTTGGGGGAAAAGTGAAAGCTTGTTTGCATCTCCCTACTGAAGGCAGCGATGTCTGTCGTGGCCTGTGTGTTAAACAGGGAGAGACTGTCATGCCTCCTTCCCCTATCCACTCCCCCCTCTCTCTCTTCCTCCCTCTCTCTCTCTACTCATCCACTTATCTGCCCTCTCAACCCCTGCTCTGCCTTCCTGGACCTCACTCTCTCTTTCTCTCTCTCTTTCTCTCTCTCTCTCCTCTCCTCATCTCAATTGAGTTTCAGCAGGCTATGTTGCCAATAGAGAATGATTGATTGATAGGGTCTAGAAAGCAGATCGGAGCAGCAGGAGATGATTGATTGATAGGGTCTAGAAAGGAAATAGAAAAAGCAGCATTTGATCGCAGCCAGAGAGGCAGAGGCGCCGGAGGGGATGGCTGCCGTTTTACAGGCTCCTAACCAACTGTGCTATTTTGTTCGTTTTCTCGCATTGTTTGAAATTTATGTTGCTGCTATCGTCTCTTATGACCAAAAAAAGCTTTGGGATATCAGAACAGCGATTACTCACATCGAACTGGACGAAGATTTTTTCTTTAATGAGTACAACGTGAATTATATACTGCTTCTCAGAGACCAGGCCCAAATCCTTGTCATTTGCGTGAAGAAAAGACAGAAATACAGGGGGCAGAGTTCGGGGTGCCTTGTGAGAATTCGTCGGCAAGTGGGTAACCCACCTCTACCATCCGTTCTATTGGCCAACATGCAATCACTGGAGAATAAACTGGATGATCTCTGTTCGAGACTATCCTACCGACGGGACATTAAAAACTATTGTATCTTATGTTTCACCGAGTCGTGGTTGAACGACGACGCAGATAATATACAGTTGGTTGGGTTTTCCGTTCATCGGCAGGACAGAACAGCTGCGTCCGGTAAGACGAGGGGTGGTGGTGTGTGTCTATTGGTCAGTAACAGCTGGTACGTGATGTCTAATATTAAAGAAGTCTCGAGGTATTGCTCACCTGAGGTGGAGTACCTCATGATAAGCTGTAGACCACACTATTTACCAAGAGAGTTTTCATCTATATTTTTTGTAGCCCTCTATTTACCACCACAAACCGATGCTGGAACTAAGACTCAACGAACTGTATAAGGCCATAAGCAGACAAGAAAATGCTCATCCAGAAGCGGCGCTCCTAGTGGCCGGGGACTTTAATGCAGGGAAACTTTAATCCGTTTTACCTAAATTCTACCAGCATGTCACATGTGCAACCAGAGGAAAGAAAACTCAAGACCACCTTTACTCCACACACAGAGATGCATACAAAGCTCTCCCTCAACCTCCATTAGGAAAATCTGACCATAATTCTATCCTCCTGATTCCTGCATACAAGCAAAAACTAAAGCAGGAAGTACCAGTGACTCGCTCAATACGGAAGTGGTCAGATGACGCGGATCAAATCAAATCAAATCAAATTTATTTATATAGCCCTTCGTACATCAGCTGAAATCTCAAAGTGCTGTACAGAAACCCAGCCTAAAACCCCAAACAGCAAGCAATGCATGTGAAAGAAGCACGGTGGCTGGGAAAAACTCCCTAGGAAAAACTCCTGAGAAAGGCCAAAAACCTAGGAAGAAACCTAGAGAGGAACCAGGCTATGAGGGGTGGCCAGTCCTCTTCTGGCTGTGCCGGGTGGATATTATAACAGAACATGGTCAAGATGTTAAAATGTTCGTAAATGACCAGCATGGTCAAATAATAATAATCATAGTAATTGTCGAGGGTGCAACAAGCACGTCCGGTGAACAGGTCAGGGTTCCGTAGCCGCAGGCAGAACAGTTGAAACTGGAGCAGCAGCATGGCCAGGTGGACTGGGGACAGCAAGGAGTCATCATGCCAGGTAGTCCTGAGGCATGGTCCTAGGGCTCAGGTCCTCCGAGAGAAAGAAAGAAAGAGAGAATTAGAGAGAGCATATTTACATTCACACAGGACACCGGATAAGACAAGAGAATACTCCAGATGTAACAGACTGACCCTAGCCCCCCGACACATAAACTACTGCAGCATAAATACTGGAGGCTGAGACAGGAGGGATCAGAAGACACTCTGGCCCCATCCGATGATACCCCCGGACAGGGCCAAACAGGCAGGATATAACCCCACCCACTTTGCCAAAGCACAGCCCCCACACCACTAGAGGGATATCTACAACCACCAACTTACCGTCCGAAGACAAGGCCGAGTATAGCCCACAAAGATCTCCGCCACGGCACAACCCAAGGGGGGGGGCGCCAACCCAGACAGGAAGACCACGTCAGTGGCTCAACCTACTCAAGTGACGCACCCCTCCCATGGACGGCATGGAAGAACACCAGTAAGTCAGTGACTCAGCCCCTGTAAAAGGGTTAGAGGCAGAGAATCCCAGTGGGAAGAGGGGAACCGACAAGGCAGAGACAGCAAGGGCGGTTCGTTGCTCCAGCCTTTCCGTTCACCTTCACACTCCTGGGCCAGACTATACTTAATCATAGGACCTACTGAAGAGATAAGTCTTCAGTAAAGACTTAAAGGTTGAGACTGAGTCTGCGTCTCTCACATGGGTAGGCAGACCATTCCATAAAAATGGAGCTCTATAGGAGAAAGCCCTACCTCCAGCCGTTTGCTTAGAAATTCTAGGGACAATTAGGAGGCCTGCGTCTTGTGACCGTAGCGTACGTGTAGGTATGTACGGCAGGACCAAATCGGAAAGATAGGTAGGAGCAAGCCCATGTAATGCTTTGTAGGTTAGCAGTAAAACCTTGAAATCAGCCCTTGCCTTAACAGGAAGCCAGTGTAGGGAGGCTAGCACTGGAGTAATATGATCAAATTTTTTGGTTCTAGTCAGGATTCTAGCAGCCGTATTTAGCACTAACTGAAGTTTGTTTAGTGCTTTATCCGGGTAGCCGGAAAGTAGAGCATTGCAGTAGTCGAGCCTAGAAGTAACAAAAGCATGGATTAATTTTTCTGCGTCATTTTTGGACAGAAAGTTTCTGATTTTTGCAATGTTACGTAGATGGAAAAAAGCTGTCCTTGAAGCAGTCTTGATATGTTCTTCAAAAGAGAGATCAGGGTCCAGAGTAACGCCGAGGTCCTTCACAGTTTTATTTGAGACGACTGTACAACCATCCAGATTAATTGTCAGATTCAACAGAAGATCTCTTTGTTTCTTGGGACCTAGGACAAGCATCTCTGCTAAACGATGCTAAACTACAGAACTGTTTTGTTAGCACAGACTGGAATATGTTCCGGGATTCATCCAATGGCATTGATGAAATCCGGGTGAAATGGCCACCCGGACTATTTACATTGTGCCCCCCCCCCCTTTGTTTTTACACTGTTGCTACTTGCTGTTTATTATCTATGCATAGTCACTCTACCCCCACCTACATGCACCTGCAGGTGGCAGTAAATGTCAACAAGCATAATTCCAAAATGTTGAATTTATTTCAATTTAGTACAGCAGTAGATATATAAATAGTATGTGAACATTATTAAAGTGACCAGTGTTCAATGACTATGTACACAGGGCAGAAGTGTCTAAGGTGTGATTTCCTAACTGTGGGGCAGGAGGGGTCGGCAGGGAGTCCCCCCCCCCCCCAAACACAAAAAATGTATAATAATAATAATTTGGAAGAAGGAACTTAGTCCGGTTTTAAACTTGCTCTTGAAAGTTATAATAGTAGAATGCACAAGGTACCATTTCTAATATGGGTATTGCATCATCAGTTCCTCTTGTCATGTCCGTCATTACAGACCTTAGAGAGATATTTATAACATGAAATGTCCAGATCAACTATCCCACGTCAGCTAACGTTTTTTTTGTTTATTTTTTTTTAGCCCAAACATATTGAAGTAATGTTTGATTTACTCAAATATCACATGAATACAAATTAGACATGGAAAAAATGTGTAGAGTTGCAAGAAAATGTGCTTTAAACCTGCAAAATTCTCTCCACCAACAAGAGGGATGTGAACAGTTTGTGTTATGAACAGTAGTGCTTGTGGCCATAGAAATAGACATGGGGGGGATGTTCCCCAATGCCGGAAGGGCGGCCCGAGTGAAAAAGTTTGTTGAAGGCTGAGCTGAAGTCGATGAACGGTATTCATACATAGGTATTCCTTTTGTCCAGGTGGGATAGGGTAATGCCAATGCCAATACCAATGCCAATGCCAATGCTAATAGCAATGCCAATGCCAATGCAATGTCAATGCCAATGCAATGTCAATGTCAATGTCAATGCCAATGTCAATGCCAATACCAATGCAATGCCAATGCCAATGGCGTCGTTCATGGATCTGCTTTGGGACGGTATGCAAATGGTCGTGGGTCTAGGGTGTCAGGTAAGATGGAAGAGATATGGTCCTTAACCAACCTCTCAATGCACTTCATGATAACGGAAGTCATTTGGTTCAGTTACCTTCGCTTTCTTGAGTACAGGAACGATGGTGGAATCATCGGAGTCCATGACTTCAGGAGAGATGTTCAGTCTGCTAGGGTTAGGGGTTAGGGTTAGTATTAGGGGTTAGGGTAAGGGGTTAGGGGTTAGGGTAGGGGTTAGGGGTTAGGGGTTAGGGTTAGTGTTAGGGGTTAGGGGTTAGGGGTTAGGGTTAGTGTTAGGGGTTAGGGTAAGGGGTTAGTGTTAGGGGTTAGGGGTTAGGGGTTAGGGTTAGTGTTAGGGGTTAGGGTAAGGGGTTAGGGTTAGTGTTAGGGGTTAGGGGTTAGGGTTAGTGTTAGGGGTTAGGGGTTAGGGTAAGGGGTTAGGGTTAGTGTTAGGGGTTAGGGGTTAGGGTTAGTGTTAGGGGTTAGGGGTTAGGGTTAGTGTTAGGGGTTAGGGTTAGGGGTTAGGGGTTAGGGTTAGTGTTAGGGGTTAGGGGTTAGGGTTAGTGTTAGGGGTTAGGGTTAGGGGTTAGGGGTTAGGGTTAGTGTTAGGGGTTAGGGTTAGGGGTTAGGGGTTAGGGTTAGGGGTTAGGGGTTAGGGTAAGGGGTTAGGGGTTAGGGGTTAGGGTTAGGGGTTAGGGGTTAGGGTTAGTGTTAGGGGTTAGGGTTAGTGTTAGGGGTTAGGGTTAGTGTTAGGGGTTAGGGTTAGGGGTTAGGGGTTAGGGTAAGGGGTTAGGGTTAGGGGTTAGGGTAAGGGTTAGGGGTTAGGGTAGGGGTTAGGGGTTAGTGTTAGTGTTAGGGGTTAGGGGTTAGGGTTAGGGGTTAGGGGTTAGGGTTAGTATTAGGGGTTAGGGTAAGGGTTAGGGGTTAGGGTAGGGGTTAGGGGTTAGTGTTAGTGTTAGGGGTTAGGGTAAGGGGTTAGGGTTAGTGTTAGGGGTTAGGGTAAGGGGTTAGTGTTAGGGGTTAGGGGTTAGGGTTAGGGGTTAGGGGTTAGGGTAAGGGGTTAGTGTTAGGGGTTAGGGTAAGGGTTAGGGGTTAGGGTAGGGGTTAGGGGTTAGTGTTAGTGTTAGGGGTTAGGGTAAGGGGTTAGGGTTAGTGTTAGGGGTTAGGGTAAGGGGTTAGTGTTAGGGGTTAGGGTAAGGGGTTAGGGTTAGTGTTAGGGGTTAGGGTTAGGGGTTAGGGGTTAGGGTTAGTGTTAGGGGTTAGGGTTAGGGGTTAGGGGTTAGGGTTAGTGTTAGGGGTTAGGGTTAGGGGTTAGGGGTTAGGGTTAGGGGTTAGGGGTTAGGGTAAGGGGTTAGGGTAAGGGGTTAGGGTTAGTGTTAGGGGTTAGGGGTTAGGGGTTAGGGTTAGTGTTAGGGGTTAGGGTTAGTGTTAGGGGTTAGGGGTTAGGGTTAGTGTTAGGGGTTAGGGGTAAGGGTTAGGGGTTAGGGTAGGGGTTAGTGTTAGTGTTAGGGGTTAGGGTTAGGGGTTAGGGTTAGTGTTAGGGGTTAGGGTAGGGGTTAGGGGTTAGGGTTAGTGTTAGGGGTTAGGGTAAGGGGTTAGGGTAAGGGTTAGGGGTTAGGGTTAGTGTTAGGGGTTAGGGTAAGGGGTTAGGGTTAGTGTTAGGGGTTAGGGTAAGGGGTTAGTGTTAGGGGTTAGGGGTTAGGGTTAGTATTAGGGGTTAGGGTAAGGGTTAGGGGTTAGGGTAGGGGTTAGGGGTTAGTGTTAGTGTTAGGGGTTAGGGTAAGGGGTTAGGGTTAGTGTTAGGGGTTAGGGTAAGGGGTTAGTGTTAGGGGTTAGGGGTTAGGGGTTAGGGTTAGGGGTTAGGGGTTAGGGTAAGGGGTTAGTGTTAGGGGTTAGGGTAAGGGGTTAGTGTTAGGGGTTAGGGTAAGGGGTTAGGGTTAGTGTTAGGGGTTAGGGTTAGGGGTTAGGGGTTAGGGTTAGTGTTAGGGGTTAGGGTTAGGGGTTAGGGGTTAGGGTTAGTGTTAGGGGTTAGGGTTAGGGGTTAGGGGTTAGGGTTAGGGGTTAGGGGTTAGGGTAAGGGGTTAGGGTAAGGGGTTAGGGTTAGTGTTAGGGGTTAGGGGTTAGGGGTTAGGGTTAGTGTTAGGGGTTAGGGTTAGTGTTAGGGGTTAGGGGTTAGGGTTAGTGTTAGGGGTAAGGGTTAGGGGTTAGGGTTAGTGTTAGGGGTTAGGGGTTAGGGGTTAGGGGTTAGGGTTAGTGTTAGGGGTTAGGGTTAGTGTTAGGGGTTAGGGGTTAGGGTTAGTGTTAGGGGTTAGGGTAAGGGTTAGGGGTTAGGGTAAGGGGTTAGGGGTTAGGGTTAGTGTTAGGGGTTAGGGTAAGGGTTAGGGGTTAGGGGTAAGGGGTTAGGGGTTAGGGTTAGTGTTAGGGGTTAGGGTTAGTGTTAGGGGTTAGGGTAAGGGTTAGGGGTAAGGGTAAGGGTTAGGGTAGGGGTTAGGGTTAGGGGTTAGGGTTAGTGTTAGGGGTTAGGGGTAAGGGGTTAGGGTTAGTGTTAGGGGTTAGGGTAAGGGGTTAGGGTAAGGGGTTAGGGGTTAGGGGTTAGGGGTTAGGGGTTAGTGTTAGGGGTTAGGGTAAGGGTTAGGGGTAAGGGTAAGGGTTAGGGGTTAGGGGTTAGGGTAAGGGGTTAGGGTAAGGGGTAAGGGTTAGGGTTAGGGGTTAGTGTTAGGGGTTAGGGTTAGGGGTTAGTGTTAGGGGTTAGGGTTAGGGGTTAGGGGTTAGGGTTAGTGTTAGGGGTTAGGGTAAGGGGTTAGGGTAAGGGTTAGGGGTTAGGGTAAGGGGTTAGGGGTTAGGGTTAGGGGTTAGGGTAAGGGGTTAGGGTAAGGGTAAGGGGTTAGGGTAAGGGTTAGGGGTTAGGGGTTAGGGTTAGGGGTTAGGGTTAGTGTTAGGGGTTAGGGTTAGGGTTAGGGGTTAGGGTTAGGGTTAGGGTAAGGGTTAGGGTTAGGGTTAGAGGTTAGTCTGGTAAAATAATACACTGACATTAAGTGTGGCAACACTAGTAGGGAGAAATATCATATTTTATTTCAGGGGTCAAATGGGGGTGAAAAGCCTTTTGGTGTAGTTATCCTTACAGTAATCTCAATAGGACTTTTTCTAAGTGTTTTTATTCTGCACAAAGACTGTGTAAACTGTAAACAGCGTAATAATTTGCATACCAAAGTTAATATTCAACTGAGTACAGGAGCAGCAGAGTCAAATAGCCTGAGTCATCTGTTGTTGCCATGTAAACCACAACCCTAATCCTATCCCTGTTGCCATGTAAACCATAACCCTAACCCTGTTGCCATGTAAACCATAACCCTATCCCTGTTGTCATGTAAACCACAACACTAAACCTAACCATGTTGCCATGTAAACCACAACACTAAACCTAACCATGTTGCCATGTAAACCACAACACTAAACCTAACCATGTTGCCATGTAAACCACAACACTAAACCTAACCATGTTGCCATGTAAGCCACAACACTAAACCTAACCATGTTGCCATGTTAACCACAACACTAAACCTAACCATGTTGCCATGTAAACCACAACACTAAACCTAACCATGTTGCCATGTATACCACAACACTAAACCTAACCATATTGCCATGTAAGCCACAACACTCACATCATCATGTCAGAGCTGCAATGTTTATCAGAAAGATTTACATTGTTTTTGTTTTTAACATTTGAATAAATTGTTTTGTTTAAAGGAGGGACAGGGAGGGAGAGAGGAAGGAGAGGGAGGGCAGGGAGGGAGGTAGCGAGGGAGGACAGGGAGGGAGAGGAGGGGATAGGGATGGAGAGAGAGAGAGAGGGAGGGAGGATCAGGTGGGAGGGAGGGCAAGAGGGAGGGAGAGAGGGGGGACAGGGAGGGAGAGGGGGAGGACAGCGAGGGAAGAAAGCGAGGGAGGCAAGGGGGAATGAGAACAGGGAAGATACAGAGGGAGGGAGGACAGGGAAGGAGGGAGGGAGGATACGGACGGAGGGAGGGGGGGCGGGACGATACCGAGGGAGGACAGGGAGGTACAGTAATTGCATTGGACACCATTTAACAGTCAGGATAGGAGAGCGCCATCAGTGCTTAGTAAACTGAGTGAGTGACCGACCTGGATCCAAATAGTATTTGTTGTCTTTCAATTACTTTAACTGCATTTGATTAAGCTTGACTGGAGCAATGAAACCAATAGAATAGAGCCAAAAGTGTAAGCACATATGGCACTTCAGGCAGGCTCAATCAAATGCTCAAAGTATTTGAAAAATTATACAAATGCTGCTTGACCCCAGGTGTGGTGAGAATGCCTGCCTCTCCCATCATGGTTGTACAGTATTAGAAGCCTTAGAGAGTCAGTGTTGTGCTATAGGCCTGCTGAGTATGGAATGCCGTTTGGGTCAAAAAAAGAGACACGATACAAGATACACAAAAATAACACAATTTGACGCGTCAAATAAGCTTTTTAACCAATCAGGACCTGAATATGACTGCATGTCACATAATAATTTGACACGTTCATTCATTCTTTACGGAGTTACTACACATCGATTACACTACGACTCATATTTCAGAGGGATTCACCTATACGCGTGCTATGATGCTGGTAAAGTTTTGTCTCGCGGCCGCACGTGCCGCACAAGGCAGACTCACACTTCTAAGTTCTGGTCAGAAAAAAAAGTTTGCTAGCATTTACATTTAGCAGACGCTCTTATCCAGAGCGACTTACAGTAGTGAATGCATACATTTAATAAATTTTTGATTTTTTTGTACTGGCCCCCTCTGGGAATCAAACCCACAACCCTGGCATTACACACACCATGCTGGCGTTGCAAACACCATGCTCTACCAACTGAGCCACAGGGAAGACTAGCTAGTAGATGGATGCACAACAATGTTCTCCCCTAAAAACATGGCAAAACGACATCATCTCTTTCTGTAGTTATAGTTAGCTAGCTAACTATCTAGCTAGGTGTCATCATCTAAAATACCCCTAATTTATAAGGCAGTTTTCATATTTGGTTGATGATGGTCGGACCCGGTCCGGTCAAGTCACACTAGCCAGATGGAGCTAGCTAGCTGCTTATTTTTACATTTATGTCATTTAGCAGACACTCTTATCCAGAGCGACTTACAGTAGTGAATGCATACATTTATTTTTTTTCCCCCCCTGTGCTGGCCCCCCGTGGGAATCGAACCCACAACCCTGGCGTTGCAAACACCATGCTCTACCAACTGAGCTACAAGGATGCCTGTAGCTCAGGATGCCATGCTTATAATGGTTAGCTTGGGACAACGGGGATATGTAGCTGGCTAGCTTGTTTAGTTCGTTATCTAGCTGGCTAGATAGTTATTTTCATGAACTGAAGTACGATTTAAATAGGAGACTAATACGTGGCTGCCTAGCTAATACTTAGACACATGGATTCCTAAATCATTGCTAAAAATATAGAAAATTATTGCAGTTTCTGGTCATTGTTTTCAGTCTGGTTGCATTGATGCTAGGTACCAAGCTAAAGCTAATTTCACTAGTTACTCCACACTGTCTCCAGAAGTTGCTAATAACATCAGTATCAAAGATACATTTGTGAGTGACTTCCCAACGTAGCAGGGAAACAGCCTACCTCCAGTTTCCAAACTGTCATCAACATTGACAAAATGCTTGATTATTATTCTGTATTTTTTTAAATGTACCTTCATTTAACTAGGCAAGTCAGTTAAGAACAAATTCTTATTTTCAATGACGGCCTAGAAACAGTGGGTTAACTACCTTGTTCAGGGGCAGAATGACAGAATTGTACCTTGTTGGCTCGGGGATTTGATCTTGCAACCTTTCGGTTACTAGTCCAATGCTCTAACCACTAGGCTACCCTGCGTGTGACTAGCTAGGATGAATCAGGTGCAACTACTTGGGATGTGGCCGGCAAAAGATCACCATCCTTTCTCTCCCGCCTTTGGGATGGTTGCATGTCGGGGAGAATGTTGGACTACCTAGCTAACATTTTTCGATCCTGCTAGTTTGATCCTGATCTTATTTCAAATTCACACACAAACGTTTTCCCGTTTGGTCTAACAAACAAATAATGTCGTATTACCAACGCGGTATTGTAAACACGTCATGGCGGTGTGTGTGATTTTTTGTTGTTGTTTTTGTTGCAGATTAGTATTATTTGGTACTTATTTCATGCTTCAAATAGTGTTATTATGCTGAGCTCAGAGAGTCCGAGTGTTTTACTACAGCCATGCTGCTCTGATGTTAACACAGGGAGATCTAGAATGGAACACGTAAATAATGGGCATGGCAACATTGTGATGTCATCTAAGGTTATTATAGTTTACTGATTTTCTATTTGTTTTTTTTATTTCTATTCGTTTTTTTGGGGGGGGGGTGGGGGGGATTCAGTTTAGTTTCAGTTACTTTTCAGACTTGATTTACTACATATGTAGGATCTTAGTGTGATCACTATTTTTTTCGGAGAATTTTCCTGCATAGCAGGAAATGCAAACTTCTAGTGTATTTGAGTTTTAAAGAGGATTCTAAAGTTTGTAATTTCCACTTTCAGACTTTATTTGCACTAGCGAAAAATGTATCAACCCCTACAATGTCCATTATTTATAATCCACATAATAATTCACATTTCCTGACGCTGCAGGATTATTTTCCTGCTGTAGCAAACTGGCTCAAATATGTGCTTTCAATTTGAAAAAAAAAACATTTCTATTTCGTTTTTATGTGATTTAGATTTAGTGTTAGTGACAGAAAGTATCCTTATGCATGGTTGTTTAGGACACATGTATGTGTTGTAGGCCTATAGCAGAGGTACTCCAGTCCAGTCACACACATTTCCTAGGTGGCAAAAGTCCGGATGGATATTGTCATTTATCAGCGTAGTGACCAAACCTCCACTTTGCAACCCATGCAAACCTAAACTGTTCCAACTGTTCACAGCCTTTTTGTTGGCGGAGAGAAAAATGTGCAGTTTTAACCTCATTTTCTGTAATTCTATACATTACGCCATGGAGTGAAGAGAACATTTAGTAGTTTTAAAGCTAATTTCCTGCAATTCTACACATTTTTCAAGTCTCATTTTATGTCTGTTCATAATACCAGGAGTCGAATCCTGACGGATTCCAAAAATAAAAAAATATCTCTGATAATAATATCACACTGTCTTTATCCTGCAGTTCAGATGAACTTTGAGGTTGGTTGGGTTTTTCATCTCTGTTCCATACACTTCTGACACAATACAACATACTGAGCAAACTTTTTTTTTTTTTTTTTTTTTTAAACACACAGGTGGTCTATTCAGGAATCAAATTACAGAGATTATTATAAACATCAAGGGCTTGTTTGGATTTAACCAATTTGAAAGATTGTTTATATAACTTTACCTCGTTTAAGAAGACAATAAACAGCGGTATTTTTCCAGAAACATCTGTGAATGAAATATAATAATGAAATATGTTCATATTTTTGAATAAAACATTGTAACCATTTTAACTTGATGGTAGCATTCATTGGATCAAAGTCAATTGCATTCAGACCACCTTCCTCAATAGACTTTACAATAGCCCCTTTTCTTAAATACTGATGTTTATTTTCTACAAAATTGTCATTGTTAATTATCTTGATTAACTTGTCAGGCATACTGTAGCTAATGACTAATCTGGATTAGTTAGTCTTGATAGACTCTCCATCTTAGTAAGTGGAATATGTCCAAAAATGGATAACACCCTTTGTAGCCAACTATTGAGAATAGTTTGAATCTTCTGTCAATTATTCTATATATATATATTGGACTTTTCCCAAAATTTTAAATCCTTTGTAATTACAATATCTAAATATTATTACTTAATCTTTAACTGGTATATAATGCACAGTAATCAACGGGTGATCATGAATAGCCATTAATTCACATTTTTTCTTCATATTTAAATGTAAACCAGAAGGTTTCAAATGCTGGAATCTGTGCTGTGTTCTTAAGGACTAGAGTAGTGTCATCTGCTATTTGACTGATAGCTAATGAACAGTAATGGTGAGCTGGGACATCCTTGACGAATTCCTCTCTTCACGTCAAAACTTTTTAGCTGTTCATGCTGAAGAGATACTGAACTAGTATTACCATCATATAACATTCCAATCACCTTTACACATTTCACCAAAAAAAACTAAATATTCCAGTGTTCAATGTACTCAAAATAATCCCACACGTGGCATTGCCTTTTGCGACCGACCACTGCTGGTGTTGGGTTTGCTGCCGCCATTGTTCACTCTCTATGGTTCTATCAGGTTTCAGGTAAGACCCAAGCATTTACCCACCAGATTCAGAAGCTCGAAAACCAATTACCAAAAAACAACCTTATTTTTTATTTCAGAGAGTTTTTCCAATGTTACTATAATAACCTTAGTGTGATCCAGTATGGCACAGCATTATATAACCTACAATCTAAGGCTGGAGGCCAATATGCAACTAGTACAGTCTAAGGACTGGACAAATATGGAACTGGTACAGTCTTACTATTTGAATGAAGAAACTGATTGAGAAATGATATCAACTCCTAAATCTCTCTCTCTATTTTCTCCCCCCCTCTTTCTCCCCATCTCTCTCTCTCCCTACATGTCTCTCGCTCCCTTTCCCCTCTCTCTTTCTCTCTCTCTCCCCCCTCTCTCTTTCTATCTCTCTCTTTTTCTCTGTGTCCTTTTTCAGGGTATTCAAAAAAGCAAGTCCTAATGGAAAGGTGAGTTATACTTTGTGTTATTAATAATGACTTATTACACAATAACAGCATAATGAGCAACATTCCTCTACTAAGACTTTTCTTAGACAATCCAGAAGGAATCAATTAACCTCCATTAAAGTGTTTTTGATCACAGTGTAACCAGTCTAGCGTTATAATAATTTTCAAAGATTTAATTTAGCTTTTCAAAGGTTTAATTTAACTGGAGCTAGCATCTATAATAACTACCTATCTGGTAGCTAGAGCTAGCAGCTATAATAACTACCTATCTGGTAGCTGGAGCTAGCAGCAATAATAACTACCTATCTGATAGCTGGAGCTAGCAGCTATAATAACTACCTATCTGATAGCTGGAGATAGCAGCTATAATAACTACCTATCTGATAGCAGGAGCTAGCAGCTATAATAACTGCCTATCTGATAGCTGGAGCTAGCAGCTATAATAACTACCTATCTGATAGCTGGAGATAGCAGCAATAATAACTACCTATCTGATAGCTGGAGCTAGCAGATAGCAGCTATAATAACTACCTATCTGATAGCTGGAGCTAGCAGATAGCATCTATAATAACTACCTATCTGATAGCTGGAGCTAGCAGCTATAATAACTACCTATCTGATAGCTGGAGCTAGCAGCTATAATAACTACCTATCTGATAGCTGGAGATAGCAGCAATAATAACTACCTATCTGATAGCTGGAGCTAGCAGATAGCAGCTATAATAACTACCTATCTGATAGCTGGAGCTAGCAGATAGCATCTATAATAACTACCTATCTGATAGCTGGAGCTAGCAGCTATAATAACTACCTATCTGATAGCTGGAGCTAGCAGCTATAATAACTACCTATCTGATAGCTGGAGATAGCAGCAATAATAACTACCTATCTGATAGCTGGAGCTAGCAGATAGCAGCTATAATAACTACCTATCTGATAGCTGGAGATAGCAGCAATAATAACTACCTATCTGATAGCTGGAGCTAGCAGCTATAATAACTACCTATCTGGTAGCTGGAGCTAGCAGCTATAATAACTACCTATCTGATAGCTGGAGCTAGCAGCTATAATAACTACCTATCTGATAGCTGGAGATAGCAGCTATAATAACTACCTATCTGGTAGCTGGAGCTAGCAGCTATAATAACTACCTATCTGATAGGTAGTTATTATAGCTGCTATCTCCAGCTATCTGGTAGCTGGAGCTAGCAGCTATAATAACTACCTATCTGATCGCTGGAGCTAGCAGCTATAATAACTACCTATCTGATAGCTGGAGATAGCAGCTATAATAACTACCTATCTGATAGCTGGAGCTAGCAGCTATAATAACTACCTATCTGATAGCTGGAGCTAGGGTTAGGTTCAATAGGACTCTGCTAAGAGCTGTGATTCTCCTGTCTGGGCCGTGCTGGCTGGGCGGTGCTGGCTGGGCCATGCTGACTGGGCTGTGCTGGCTGGGTCATGCCTGTGTCTCCTTGTACAGTAGTCTGTAGGCTACAGCAGAGTAGATGGCTAACTGTTTGATGCACCGGTCCTCACAGCAGCAGCAGCAGAGACTGTGGGAAGAATATGAATCAGCTTCCTGGAGCTGACTCAGCTCCTGCTCTCTTTAGCTAGCTGGCCGTGTCAGGATTCTACACAGGGTTCTAAACAGGGTTCCACACATGGTTCTCCACAGTGTTCTTAACAGGGTTATACACAGGGTTGTCCACAGGGTGCGTCACAGGGATCCGCACAGGGTTCTTAATATAGTTCTCTACAGGGTACTAAACAGGGTTCTACTCTGGGTTCTAAACAGGGTTCTACAAAGTGTTCTAAACAGGGTTCTACTCAAGGTTCTAAACAGGGTTCTACAAAGTGTTCTAAACAGGGTTCTACTCAAGGTTCTACACAGGGTTCTACAAAGTGTTCTAAACAGGGTTCTATTCAAGGTTCTACACAGAGTTCTAAGCAGAGTTCTCCTGGTCAAACACGGGATGAACATGGGATATTGGGGACCGACATAGTTCATGTTCGTAGAGAGCAAAACTTACTGAAGATGCATCCTCTTTATGAAATAATTTATTTCATAAATATTTACACTGTTGAGACGATTGTAACACAAAACCTTTCTTGTGTTTGTATATTTAAATTATTAATTTGATATTTTAGTTTAAAAAAATAAGATATTTTACTGTTTAGAACCATGAAATCTGGTACATTATTTTCATTATCTCATTACACTCTTCTCTGAAACCCACTGTTGTCATCCTCAGCTCACAGTATACCTGGGGAAGAGGGACTTTGTGGACCACGTTGACCTGGTGGAACCCGTAGGTAAGACAACCCTAACCATGACTTCCTCTAGTTAACAAAACCCTAACCATAACCTCCTCTAGTTAACACAACCCTAACCATGACTTCCTCTAGTTAACAAAACCCTAACCATAACCTCCTCTAGTTAACACAACCCTAACCATAACCTCCTCTAGTTAACACAACCCTAACCATAACCTCTTCTAGTTAACACAACCCTAACCATAACCTCCTCTAGTTAACACAACCCTAACCATAACCTCCTCTAGTTAGCACAACCCTAACCATAACCTCTTCTAGTTAACACAACCCTAACCATAACCTCCTCTAGTTAACACAACCCTAACCATAACCTCCTCTAGTTAACACAACCCTAACCATAACCTCCTCTAGTTAACACAACCCTAACCATAACCTCCTCTAGTTAACACAACCCTAACCATAACCTCCTCTAGTTAACACAACCCTAACCATAACCCCGTCTAGTTAACACAACCCTAACCATAACCTCCTCTAGTTAACAAAACCCTAACCATAACCTCCTCTAGTTAACACAACCCTAACCATAACCTCTTCTAGTTAACACAACCCTAACCATAACCTCCTCTAGTTAACACAACCCTAACCATAACCTCCTCTAGTTAACACAACCCTAACCATAACCTCCTCTAGTTAACACAACCCTAACCATAACCTCCTCTAGTTAACACAACCCTAACCATAACCTCCTCTAGTTAACACAACCCTAACCATAACCTCTTCTAGTTAACACAACCCTAACCATAACCTCCTCTAGTTAACACAACCCTAACCATAACCTCCTCTAGTTAACACAACCCTAACCATAACCTCCTCTAGTTAACACAACCCTAACCATAACCTCTTCTAGTTAACACAACCCTAACCATAACCTCCTCTAGTTAACACAACCCTAACCATAACCTCCTCTAGTTAACACAACCCTAACCATAACCTCCTCTAGTTAACACAACCCTAACCATAACCTCTTCTAGTTAACACAACCCTAACCATAACCTCTTCTAGTTAACACAACCCTAACCATAACCTCCTCTAGTTAACACAACCCTAACCAGTTAACACAACCCTAACCATAACCTCCTCTAGTTAACACAACCCTAACCATAACCTCCTCTAGTTAACACAACCCTAACCATAACCTCCTCTAGTTAACACAACCCTAACCATAACCTCTTCTAGTTAACACAACCCTAACCATAACCTCTACTAGTTAACACAACCCTAACCATAACCTCTACTAGTTAACACAACCCTAACCATAACCTCTACTAGTTAACACAACCCTAACCATAACACACCCTGCTCTGTGTACTGTATGTCCCACTCTACCACCACTAAAGTATTCTTCTGTAATTGTGTTGATTCAGAAGCACATCTAGGGAGCACCAGCTTTATGCACCGCTCCATACACTTACTATGGTTTAGTCGGCAGGGTTTTGTGTGTTTGACCTCATGCAGTATGTGACGTGTGATATTATCAATAATTTTCTGATGACAATCATCGGGTTTTTTCCCCCCTTGAGACGTGGCTACTCTTTCTGATGATGAAAGGTGTTTGATTTCACACACCTAGATAACGTTTACATCTCCTGCTTTTTCCAGACGGCGTGGTGTTGATAGATCCGGAGTACCTGAAAGAGAGAAAAGGTACTGTGAAAGAGAATGTTTACTGTGAAAGAGAATGTTTACTGTGAAAGAGAATGTTTACTGTGAAAGAGAATGTTTACTGTGAAAGAGAATGTTTACTGTGAAAGAGAATGTTTACTGTGAAAGAGAATGTTTACTGTGAAAGAGAATGTTTACTGTGAAAAGAGAATGTTTACTGTGAAAGAGAATGTTTACTGTGAAAAGAGAATGTTTACTGTGAAAGAGAATGTTTACTGTGAAAAGAGAATGTTTACTGTGAAAGAGAATGTTTACTGTGAAAAGAGAATGTTTACTGTGAAAAGAGAATGTTTACTGTGAAAGAGAATGTTTACTGTGAAAGAGAATGTTTATTGTGAAAAGAGAATGTTTACTGTTCTAATGGCAGCTTGAAATTAATCTTAAATCAACCAGTGGACAAAACTGCTTGTCATGATGTCATTAGTGGTCATCATGACCTCATTAGCCTGATCATCATGATGT
This sequence comes from Salmo trutta, assembly GCF_901001165.1. Classification (NCBI taxonomy): domain Eukaryota; kingdom Metazoa; phylum Chordata; class Actinopteri; order Salmoniformes; family Salmonidae; genus Salmo; species Salmo trutta. The sequence continues at coordinate 87,076,727 of NC_042969.1, read as the reverse complement.
CATCAGTCTGCTTATCATGACATCATTAGACGGGTTGTGGTTTCAGCAATATATTGCATTTCTAAAAGGTATAATTAAACAATCCGCCGAGGTGCCTTATTGATATATCGGTCTGATATACCACGGCCTGTCAGCCAATCAGCATTTAGGACCTGAACCACCCAGTTTTATATAATAATCTTTCACTCTTTTCTTCTCTCCTCAGTGTTTGTGACGTTGACATGCGCCTTCCGTTATGGACGCGAGGACTTGGATGTTCTGGGCTTGACGTTTCGAAAGGACCTCTTCGTGGCCAACATCCAGGCCTTCCCTCCAGTGCCCGAAGACAAAAAGAGGTTAACTCGCCTTCAAGAACGCCTGATCAAAAAGCTTGGGGAACATGCTCACCCTTTCACCTTCGAGGTAATGGTCAACACCACTGTGACCATCTCTATTAGGAGTTGTTTTTGTTATTTTTTGTGTTTAGTTTTGTTTTTGTTGGTTTTTTTGTCATATGTGAATTGTATAATGTTGTAATGTTTTTGGTACCGTGCATTTTAGGGACTACAGTGGAAATAAGTCTCTCACTCCATTGTACTGTGTGTATATGTATTATTTTAACTGACAGGTAAAATGTATCCATCAATGATCTCGTCCTAATTTTAAACCTCCTGTCAGCTGTTTTAAGTACTAATTTTGAAATGTCATATTTCTGTTGACAGATTCCACTGAATTTACCGTGCTCAGTCACCCTGCAGCCTGGACCGGAGGACACAGGGAAGGTGCTTCTTGGGTTCAGACAAAATCTACACTACCGGTCAAAAGTTTTACAACTACTCATTCAAGGGTTTTTCTTTATTTTTTTAAACTATTTTCTACATTGTAGAATAATAGTGAAGACATCAAAACTATGAAATAGCACATATGGAATCATGTAGTGACCAAAAAACTGTTAAACAAATCTAATATATTTAAGATTTTAGATTCTTCAAAGTAGCCACCCTTTTGCCTTGATGACAGTTTTGCACACTCTTGGCATTCTCTCAACCAACTTCACCTGGAACGCTTTTCCAACAGTCTTGAAGGAGTTCCCACATATGTTGAGCACTTGTTGGCTGCTTTTCCTTCACTCTGCAGTCCGACTCATCCCAAACCATCTCAATTTGGTTGAGGTCTGGGGATTGTGGAGGCCAGGTCATCTGATGCAGCACTCCATCACTCTCCTTCTTGGTAAAATAGCCCTTACACAGCCTGGAGGTGTTTTGGGTCATTGTCCTGTTGAAAAACAAATGATAGTCCCACTAAGCCCAAACCAGATGGGATGGTGTATTGCTGCAGCATACTGTGGTAGCCATGTTGGTTAAGTGTGCCTTGAATTCTAAGTAAATCACAGACAGTGTCACCAGCAAAGCACCCCAACACCATAACACCTCCTCCTCCATGCTTCACGGTGGGAAATACACATGCGGAGATCATCGTTTCACCCAAACCGCCTCTCACAAAGACACGGCGGTTTTGAACCAAAAATCTCCAATTTGGACTCCAGACCAAAGGACTGATTTCCACCGGTCTAATGTCCATTGCTCGTGTTTCTTGGCCCAAGCAAGTCTCTCATTCTTACTGGTGTTCTTTAGTAGTGGTTTCTTTGCAGCAATTTAACCATGAAGGCCTGATTCATGCAGTCTCCTCTGAACAGTTGATGTTGAGATGTGTATGTTACTAGCATTTATTTGGGCTGTAATTTCTGAGACTGGGAACTCTAATGAACTTATCCTCTGCAGTAGAGGTAACTCTGAGTCTCCCTTTACTGTGGCGTGCCTCATGAGAGACAGTTCTTGAAAGTTTCCGTATTGACTGACCTTCATGTCTTAAAGTAATGATGGACTGTCGTTTCTCTTTGCTTATTTGAGCTGTTCTTGACATAATATGGACTTTGTCTTTTACCAAATAGGGCTATCTTCTGTATACCACCCCTACCTTGTCACAACACAACTGATTGGCTCAAACGCATTAAGAAGGAAAGAAAATTCCACAGCTTAACTTTTAACAAGGCACACCTGTTAATTGAAATGCATTCCAAGTGACTACCTCATGAAGCTGGTTGAGAGAATGCCAAAAGTGTGCAAAGCTGTCATCAAGGCAAAGGGTGGCTACTTTGAAGAATCTCAAATATAAAATATATTTTGATTTGTTTAACACTTTGTTGGTTACTACATGATTCCATTTGTGTTATTTCATAGTTTTGATGTCTTCACTTTTATTCTACAATGTAGAAAATAGTAAAAACAAATAAAGAAAAACCCTTGAATGAGTAGGTGAGTTCAAACTTTTGACTGGTACTGTAACAGTTACAATCCATAATGACATTTAAGCAGAAAAAGAATCCAACCTAAAGTGAAATCCTGTTTTTATATTTTGTCTCTGAAGGCCTGCGGGGTTGACTTTGAAGTCAAAGCTTTCTGCTCAGAGAACGTCCAAGACAAAATACATAAAAGGTAAAACTATTTAATGATACACAATGTTAAGCACATAAATACGTAAATTATTATTAAATGTAGTTCAAATTATGGAGTGATGTTTTGGAAAACTACTTTTGATTTAGTCCAGAAGGTCTCAGAGATCTTAATTTCACACCATGAAGTTCAGACTTGATTGGGTGGGGAGGTCCTGTAAAGCACCCGCAGGGTAAATGGAGTCATTCCACACCACAATGACTGCATCAGCAAAATGGCATATATATATATATATATATATAGCTATTATTACTACCTCATATTGCTATATAGTATTGCATTGCTGCCCAATAACTCAGTGTGTCTAACCCTTGTGTCTGAACAGGAAGTCAGTGCTTCTAACCCTAACCCTTGTGTCTGAACAGGAAGTCCGTGCGTCTAACCCTTGTGTCTGAACAGGAAGTCAGTGCTTCTAACCCTAACCCTTGTGTCTGAACAGGAAGTCCGTGCGTCTAACCCTTGTTTCTGAACAGGAAGTCCGTGCGTCTAACCCTAACCCTTGTGTCTGAAAAGGAAGTCAGTGCGTCTAACCCTAACCCTTTGTGTCTGAACAGGAAGTCAGTGCGTCTAACCCTAACCCTTGTGTCTGAACAGGAAGTCAGTGCGTCTAACCCTAACCCTTGTGTCTGAACAGGAAGTCAGTGCTTCTAACCCTAACCCTTGTGTCTGAACAGGAAGTCAGTGCGTCTAACCCTAACCCTTGTGTCTGAACAGGAAGTCTGTGCGTCTAACCCTTGTGTCTGAACAGGAAGTCAGTGCGTCTAACCCTAACCCTTGTGTCTGAACAGGAAGTCTGTGCGTCTAACCCTTGTTTCTGAACAGGAACTCAGTGCGTCTGGTGATCCGTAAGGTCCAGTACGCCCCAGAGAAGCCCGGCCCCCAGCCCATGGCTGAGACCACCAGACAGTTCCTGATGTCTGACAAGCCACTGCACCTTGAGGCCTCACTGGATAAAGAGGTGATGGACATGTTTTTTTTCTGCTGGTAGAGGACATATTTACATTGCACTACATTACTCTACATTCTTAAGCCTCATTCCCCCCTATCTGAGGTATTTACTGCAGCCCTCAACCTTCACATACAACACCCGTTCTGCCAGTCAAATTCTGTTAAAGGTCCCCTAAGCACACACATCCCTGAGTCACTCGTATTTTCAGTTCGCTGCAGCTAGCGACTGGAACGAGCTGCAACAAACACTCAAACTGGACAGTTTTATCTCAATCTCTTCATTCAGTCAATCAGTCAATCATGGACACTCTTACTGACAGTTGTCGCTGCTTTGCGTGATGTATTGTTGTCTCTACCTATTTTCCCTTTGTGCTGTTGTCTGTGTCCAATCATGTTTGTACCCTGTTTTGTGATGCTACCATGTTGTGTTGCTACCATGTTGTTGTTATGTTGTGTTGCTACCATGTTGTTGTCATGTTGCGTTGCTACCATGCTGTTGTCATGTTGTGTTGCTACCATGCTGTGTTGTCATGTGTTGCTGCCTTGCTATGTTGTTGTCTTAGGTCTCTCTTTATGTAGTGTTGTGTTGTCTCTCTTGTCATGATGTGTGTTTTGTCCTATATTTATTTATATTTTTATTTTATTTCTTTAAATCTCAGTCCCCCGTCCCCGCAGGAGGCCTTTTGCCTTTTGGTAGGCCGTCATTGTAAATAATAATTTGTTTTTAACTGACTTTGACTGAGTTAAATAAAGGTTCAATGAATACAAATAAAATAAGTTGCATTACTCTTCATTACTCTACATTACTCTACATTACTCTACATTATACTACATTACTCTACATTACTCTACATTACATTACTCTACATTACATTACTCTACATTATACTACATTACATTACTCTACAGTACATTACTCTACATTACATTACTCTACATTACATTACTCTACATTACTCTACATTACTCTACATTACATTACTCTACATTACTCTACATTACTCTACATTACTCTACATTACTCTACATTACATTACTCTACATTACAGTACATTACTCTACATTACATTACTCTACATTACATTACTCTACATTACAGTACATTACTCTACATTACATTACTCTACATTACATTACTCTACATTACATTACTCTACATTACTCTACATTACATTACTCTACATTACTCTACATTACATTACTCTACATTACTCTTCATTACTCTACATTACTCTACATTACATTACAGTACATTACTCTACATTACATTACAGTACATTACTCTACATTACATTACTCTACATTACTCTACATTACATTACAGTACATTACTCTACAGTACATTACTCTACATTACTCTACATTACATTACTCTACATTACTCTACATTACATTACTCTACATTACTCTACATTACATTACTCTACATTACATTACTCTACATTACTCTACATTACACTACATTATACTACATTACTCTATATTACATTACTCTACATTACTCTACATTACTCTACATTACTCTACATTACGTTACTCTGCATTACTCTACATTACTCTACATTACATTACTCTACATTACTCTACATTACTCTACATTACTCTACATTACATTACAGTACATTACTCTACATTACATTACAGTACATTACTCTACATTACTCTACATTACCCTACATTACACTACATTACATTACAGTACATTACTCTACATTACTCTACATTACTCTACATTACATTACTCTACATTACTCTACATTACATTACAGTACATTACTCTACATTACTCTACATTACCCTACATTATACTACATTACTCTACATTACAGTACATTACTCTACATTACTCTACATTACAGTACATTACTCTACATTACATTACTCTACATTACTCTACAGTACATTACTCTACATTACTCTACATTACAGTACATTACTCTACATTACTCTACAGTACATTACTCTACATTACTCTACATTACAGTACATTACTCTACATTACAGTACATTACACTACATTACATTACTCTACATTACTCTACATTACATTACAGTACATTACTCTACATTACTCTACATTACCCTACATTATACTACATTACTCTACATTACAGTACATTACTCTACATTACTCTACATTATACTACATTACTCTACATTACAGTACATTACTCTACATTACTCTACATTACTCTACATTACACTACATTACTCTACATTACAGTACATTACTCTACATTACTCTACACTACCCTACATTACAGTGCATTATACTACATTACTCTACATTACAGTACATTACTCTACATTACAGTACATTACTCTACATTACTCTACATTACTCTACATTATACTACATTACTCTACATTGCTCTACATTACAGTACATTACTCTACACTACCCTACATTACAGTGCATTATACTACATTACAGTGCATTATACTACATTACTCTACATTACAGTACATTACTCTACATTACAGTACATTACTCTACATTACACTACATTATACTACATTACTCTTCACTACCCTACATTACAGTGCATTATAGTACATTACTCTACATTACTGTACATTACTGTACATTACTCTACATTACATTATAGTACATTACTCTACATTACTCTACACTACTCTACATTACAGTGCATTGCACTACACCACATTACTCTGCATTACACTACATTATACTACATTACTCTACACTACATTATACTACATTACTCTACACTACCCTACATTACAGTTCATTATACTACATTACTCTACATTATACTACATTACTCTACATTACACTACATTAGTCTACATTACAGTACATTATACTACATTACTCTAAATTATACTACATTGCTCCACATTATACTAAGTTAATTCACAATTCTCAACATTATACTATGTCAATCGATATTACTCTACATTACCCTACATTACAGTACATTATACTACATTACGCTACATTACAGTGCATTACTCTACATTACAGTACATTATACTACGTTAATCCACATTACTCTACATTACCCTACCTTTTTGTATTGTATTTATTATGGATCCCCATTAGTTCCAGCCAAGGCAGCAGCTACTCTTCCTGGGGTTTATTATGGATCCCCATTAGTTCCTGCCAAGGCAGCAGCTACTCTTCCTGGGGTTTATTAGGGATCCCCATTAGTTCCTGTCAAGGCAGCAGCTACTCTTCCTGGGGTTTATTATGCATCCCCATTAGTTCCTGCCAAGGCAGCAGCTACTCTTCCTGGGGTTTATTATGGATCCCCATTAGTTCCTGCCAAGAGAGCAGCTACTCTTCCTGGGGTTTATTAGGGATCCCCATTAGTTCCTGCCAAGGCAGCAGCTACTCTTCCTGGGGTTTATTATGCATCCCCATTAGTTCCTGCCAAGGCAGCAGCTACTCTTCCTGGGGTTTATTATGGATCCCCATTAGTTCCTGCCATGGCAGCAGCTACTCTTCCTGGGTTCTGGCAAAATTTAAGCAGTTATACATTTAAAAAAAAATACAATACATTCATAACAGTGTGTAACAGTAGGCCCCTACTTCACAACCACATATCTACAACACAAAATCCATGTGTACTTGTGTGTATGTTATCGTGTGTGTGTATACATGTGTCTGTGCCTATGTTTGTGTTGCTTCACAGTCCCCGCTGTTACATAAGGTATATTTTTATCTGTTTTTTAAAACATGATTCTACTGCTTGCGTCAGTTACTTGATGTGGAATAGAGTTCCATGTAGTCATGGCTCTCACAAATGCAAGTAGTGATGAAGTCAATCTCTCCTCCTTTTGAGCCAGGAAAGATTGACAATCATATTATTAATGTTAGCTCTCTGTGTACATCCAAGTCCCTCTGTGGCACCTGACCACACGACTTAACAGTAGTCCAGGTGCGACAAAACTAGAGCCTGTAGAACCTGCCATATTGATAGTGCTGTTAAGAAGGTAGAGCAGCGCTTTATTATAGACAGACTTCTCCCTATCTTAGCTACTGTTGTATCAATATGTTTTGACCATGACAGTTTACAATCCAGGGTTACTCCAAGCAGTTTAGTCTCCTCAACTTGCTCAATTTCCACATCATTTATTACAAGATTTAGTTGAGGTTTAGTGAAGGATTTGTCCCAAATTCAATGCTTTTCAATGCTATTTTTTTTATATTTAGGACTAACTTATTCCTTGCCACCCATTCTAAAACTAACTGCAGCCCTTTGTTAAGTGTTGCAGTCATTTCAGTCGCTGTAATAGCTGACGTGTATAGTGTTGAGTCATCCGCATACATAGACACTCTGGCTTTACTCAAAGCCAGTGGCATGTCATTAGTAAAGATTGAAAAGAGTAAGGGGCCTAAACAGCTGCCCTGGGGAATGCCTGATTCTAACTGGATTATATGTGATAGGCTTCCATTAAAGAACACCCTCTGTGTTCTGTTAGACAGGTAACTCTTTAACCACATTATAGCAGGGGGTGTAAAGCCATAACACAAACGTTTTTCCAGCAGGAGACTATGATCAATAATATGAAAAGCCGCACTGAAGTCTAACAAAACAGCCTCCACAATCTTTTTATCAATTTCTCTCAGCCAATCATTAGTCATTGTGTGAGTGCTGTGCTTGTTAAATGTCCTTCCCTATAACTGTGCTGAAAGTCTGTTGTCAATTTGTTTACTGTGAAATAGCATTGTTTCTGGTCAAACACAATTTTTTCCCAAACTTTACAAAGGGTTGGTAACAGGCTGATTGGTCGGCTATTTGAGCCAGTAAAGGGGGCTTTACAATTCTTAGGTAGCGAAATGACTTTAGCTTCCCTCCAGGCCTGAGGGCACACGCTCTGTAGTAAGCTTAAATTGAAAATATGGCAAATAGGAGTGGCAATATCGTCCGCTATTATCCTCAGTAATGTTCCATACAAGTTGTCAGACCCCGGTGGCTTGTCATTGTTGATAGACAGCAAAAAAAATTCACCTCTTCCACACTCACTTCACGGAATTCAGAATTACAACGCTTGTCTTTCATCATTTGGACAGATATACTTGGGTGTGTTGTGTCAGCGTTTGTTGCTGGCATGTCATACCTAAGTTTGCTAATCTTTCCAATTTGCTAAATCATTAAAGTAGTTGTCAATATCAGTGTGTTTTGTGAAGAAAGAGCCATCTGATTCATTACATTTACGTCATTTAGCAGACGCTCTTATCCAGAGCGACTTACAGTAGTGAATGCACACATTTCATTTTTGTTTTTCTGTACTGGTCCCCCGTGGGAATCGAACCCACAACCCTGGCGTTGCAAACACCATGCTGTACCAACTGAGCCACACGGGACCACATTACCCTGATTCAATGAATGATGGAGCTGGGTTAGCCCTTTTTTTCACAGCGTTACATTGGAGTTGCTCCAAAGCTTTTTTACTATCATTCTTTATGTGATTTATCTTTGTTTCATAGTGTAGTTTCTTCTTCTTTTTAATCAGTTTAGTCACATGATTTCTCAATTTGCGGTATGTTTGCCAATCGGTTGTGCAGCCAGATTTATTTACCATTTCTTTTGCCTCATCGCTCTCAACCATACAATTTGTAAATTCCTCACAGTACATGTTTATATGTTAAACCACATTACTCTACATTACCCTACATTACAGTACATTATACTACATTAATCCACATTACTCTACATTATACTACATTGCTCTACATTATACTACATTACTCTACATCATACTACATTATACTATGTTAATTCACATTACTCTACATTATACTACATTACCCTATATTACAATACATTATGCTACATTACTCTACATTATACTACATTGCTCCACATTACAGTACATCATACTACATTACTCTACATTATACGACATTGCTCTACATTATACTACATTGCTCTACATTACAGTATATTATACTACATTACTCTGCATTACACTACATTACTCTACATTACTCTACATCATTCTACATCATACTACATTACTCTACATTATACTACTTTACTCTACATTATACTACATTACTCTACATCATACTACATTACTCTACATTATACTACATCACGCTACATTATACTACATTACTCTACAGTATACTACATTACGCTACATTATGCTACATTACTCTACATTATACTACATTACTCTACATTATACTACATTATACTACATTACTCTACATCATACTACATTACTCTACATCATGCTACATTACTCTACATTATACTACATTATGCTACATTATACTACATTATGCTACATTACGCTACATTATACTACATTATACTACATTACTCTACATTATACTACATCACTCTACAGTATAGTACATTACTCTACATGACAGTATATTATACTACATTACTCTACATTACAGTATATTATACTACATTACTCTACATTACACTACATCATACTACATTACTCTACATCATACTGCATTATGCTACATAATACTACATTACGCTACATTATACTACATTACTCTATATTATACTACATTACGCTACATTATACAACATTACGCTACTTTATACTACTCTATACTACTTTATACTACATTACTCTACATTACTCTACATTAGGTATTCCCAAACTGGGGTATGTGCAATGCCGCCGAGGGTAAAATAAAATGTGATTCACATTTAAAAAAAAATGTGTAGAGCAAAATAACAACACATTGTCAAATACAGGTAGCCTAGTTAAATAATTAACATCCAATCACATTAACCGCTAATGGTCTGTATGTAGCCAAATGTAGCTGCTCATTCCGTTTGCTCCAAAATTGATAAATGGTTCAAAAAAAAGTAAGGCCCGCGTCCATAGAGACACATACCAGCTCTACTGGTAGTACTGCTACTACCAGCAGTACTACACCTGCACCTGTCGACGACACAAGTTGTTCTGCTTCCATGAGCACATCCAATACTAGCATCAGAGTAATTCTACATTTTGTTGTTAGCCCAGCTAGCATGGACACTGACAGTTGTGAATCTGATGCAGCCGAAGAGCTACTGCCCCCCTTTACCCGGGAAAGTATCGAACGACAGACAGGGACGCTGGACCGTCGAAGAGGCGTAAATATGATGAGAACTACATTCATTTGGGGTTCACTTATATTAGGAGTAGTGTCTTTCCTCAGCCACAGTGTGTTATATGTGCAAAAGTACTATATCTGTCACGTTCACTGTCCTCAAACTCCCTGTCATATATCAGCCAAGGCGCAGCGTGCCGGTAATTCCACATTCTTTATTGGAGAAAACCGAACAAAACAATAAACAGAAAGAAACGTGACATAACTGTGGCGCACAGAAAACACTCACAGAAATAATAATTACCCACAAACACAGGTGGGGAAAAGGCTGCCTAAGTATGGTTCCCAATCAGAGACAACGATAGACAGCTGCCTCTGATTGGAAACCATACTCGGCCAAAACAAAGAAATATAATGACATAGAATGCCCACCCTGTGTCACACCCTGTGTCACGTCCTGACCAGTATAAGGGGTTATTTGTCATTGTAGTTTGGTCAGGGCGTGGCAGGGGGTGTTTGTTTTGTGTGTTTCGGTGTTTTTGGTTTAGATTCTATATTTTCTATTTCTATGTGTATATCTAGTTTTCTATTTCTATGTTGGGTTTTTGGCAAGGACCTCCAATTAGAGGCAGCTGGTTGTCGTTGTCTCTAATTGGATGCCATATTTAGTTGGGTTTGTTTTCACTTGTGTTTTGTGGGTGGTTATTTTCTGTATAGCCTGGGAGCCTTATGGAACTGTTATCGTCGTTTGTTTATTTTGTTTTGAGTGTTCTTTAAATAAATTAAGAAGATGAGCACTTTACCCGCTGCGCCTTGGTCCAATCCTTACGACGCCTATGACACCCAACAAAACAGAGAAAAACGGCTTTCTCAGGTCAGGGCGTGACAATATCACAGCTCGATGAAACTGACATTTAGAAACAAAATATGCCAATTTGAAAAATAAGCCACGGGAGTTTTTTGAGCGAGATTAAAGAAGACTTTCGAGTAGTAAGACATGTATAAAAGCAACAGATACCATTAATGAGAACGGACTAGAAGCGTCTTATATGGTGAGCTACCGAGTGGCTAGGACAGGCAAGCCCCATACTATTGTGGAGGACTTCATTCTTCCTGCTGCCGGGGGAAAAGGCGAGAAAAGAATATACGGACAATGACTTCATCAAACAACACTGTTTCACGATGCATCAGTGATATGGCAGGAGATTTTTTGAAACAATTACTGCTTCGCATACCAGTGAATTCTATGTGTTACAGCTCGATGGAAATGGAAATGCCTTGGCAGCAACAACTTGAAAGACGTTTTGGACACTACAGTGAAAATGGTTAACTTTGTTAAAGCAAGGCCCTGAACTCTCGTGTATTTCCTGCATTTTGCAATGATATGGGCAGCGACCATGTAACACTTTTATCAAGGGGCAAAGTATTGACACGTTTTTTTACATTGAGAGACGAGCTTAAAGTTTTCTTTACTGACCATAATTTTCACTTGTCTGACCGCTTGCAGGATGACGGGTTTCTCACATGACTGACCTATCTGGGTGATGTTTTTTCTCAACTGAATGATCTGAATCTAGGATTACAGGGACTCTCCACAACTATATTCAATGTGCGGGACAAAATTGAGCTCTTCTCTGTCTTCATTAACAAGGACAACACACAGGCCTTTCCATCATTGTATGATTTTTTTGTGTGCAAAGGAACTCAAGCTTACGGACAATGTCAAATGTGATATAGTGAAGGACCTGAGTGAGTTGGGTGCGCAATTACGCAGGTACTTTCCCGAAACAGCTGACACAAACAACTGGATTCATTATCCCTTTCTTGCCCATGCCCTGAAAATGTTATTGATGCAGAGTTATGTGCATCCTTTCAAGCACACCCTTCTCATTAACCTGTGGTGAGTTATTCACAATTTTCGATGAACAAATAAGGTTTTATATGTAAGATAGTTAAATAAAGAGCAACATTATTATTATTATATTATTATTAGTGCCCTGGTCCTATAAGAGCTCTTTGTCACTTCCCACGAGCCGGGTTGTGACAAAAACTCCCACTCATTCATATGTTTAATAAATGTATCGTATAGGGTGTGTGTGTGGCAGGCTTACCAATGATGGCAAAAAACAACATTTGAGAGCACGCTGACCCTGGTGCTAGAGGGGGTACAGCTGGAGGTTGAATGTTTGAAGGGGTGAGCTGACCCTGGTGCTAGAGGGGGTACAGCTGGAGGTTGAATGTTTCAAGGGGTGCGCTGACCCTGGTGCTAGAGGGGGTACAGCTGGAGGTTGAATGTTTGAAGGGGTGCGGGGCTATAAACTGTTTGGGAACCACTGCTCTACATCATACTACATTATACTACATTACTCTACATTATACTACATTACTCTACATTATACTACATTACTCTACATCATACTACATTATACTACATTACACTACATCATACTACATTATACTACATTGCTCTACATTGTACTACAGTTCTATTCATTATACTACATTACTCTACATTATACAACATTACTCTACATTACTCTACATTATACTACATTACTCTACATTCTACTACATTACTCTACATTATACAACATTACTCTACATTACTCTACATCATTCTATATTATTCTACATTCTCTACATTATACTACATTGCTCTACATTATACTACATTACCCTACACTCTACATTAAACTACATTACTCTACATCGTACTACATTATACTACATTACTCTATATTATTCAACAGTATACCACATTACTCTACATTATACTACATTACTTTACATTATACTACATTACTCTACATTATACTACATTACTCTACATTATACTACATTACTGTACATTCTACTACATTACTCTACATCATACCACATTATACTGAATTACTCTACATTATACTACATTACTCGACAGCATACTACATTATACTACATTACTCTACATTATACTACATTCTTCTACATCATACTACATTACTCTACATCATACCACATTATACTGAATTACTCTACATTATACTACATTACTCGACAGCATACTACATTATACTACATTACTCTACATTATACTACATTCTTCTACATCATACTACATTACTCTACATCACTCTACATTATACTACATCACTCTACATTATACTACATTACTCTACATCATACTACATTATACTACATTACTCTACATCATACTACATTATACTACATTCTTCTACATCATACTACATTATACTACATTACTCTACATTATACAGTGTTAATCCACATTACTCTACATTATACTACATCACTCTACATTATACTACATTACTCTACATCATACTACATTATACTACATTACTCTACATTATACAGTGTTAATCCACATGACTCTACGTTACTAGGCCTGCTGTTTTTCTGGGTGGAGGAGGGTGTTTGTTTTGGGGGGGGTACAGTAATATCTTTTGCATCTTTCCTTCCAGATCTACTACCACGGGGAGCCTATCAGTGTCAACGTTCACGTCACAAACAACACCAACAAGACAGTGAAGAAAATGAAGATTTCAGGTGACTGCGACATACACATCAGTATCAAATTACTGGTAGTCATGTGTGTTTCTTTCAGAACGTTGATACGTTCTATAGATGTAGGATCTTTGACCTATATTGTCACAGCAAAAAAAATATATCCTGCAGCAACAGGATTTGAACGTTTAGTCCATAATGTTGTTTGAACGGTGGTTAACGTTATTAGCTGGCCAAAAGTAGGCTACATGAAAAGTGCAATACTGTTAATGTAACAATGTATTATTGTCAGTTTATTTTATGATTTCATGTAAATCATGAAGCTCATCTAAAATTTCCTGCAGTGCAACCAAAGAGTGATCAAATTAAGATACTACATCTGTAAGGATTGTAATTTCTATTCACAGTGCGTCAGTATGCAGATATCTGCCTATTCAACACAGCACAATACAGATGCCCGGTCGCTACAGAGGAGACAGAGTACGTTTCTTTACCTTCTTTACAATACAGAAATCTGACATGTAGGCCAGTCCAGTCTTCAATAACTAATCTGAAATCTGGATATAGCGATACAATACTATCGTCATAGTGTTTCTTAGGATTGAGACATTGCTGGATGGTACGCCTGGTTAACCGTCATAAACACAAATTGAGACTATAAGTCAATTAAAAAACAGGCCAAGCATTAGTCATGATCACAGATAAGAACCATCTTCATGTACAGTACGTCAACCTCATGTAACTGATCTGGTGTTATTGATTACAATTGATTATCGTTTTTTCCAGTGACGTGGTGGCTCCAAGTTCAACGTTTTGTAAAGTCTACACCCTCACCCCCTTCCTCAACAACAACCGGGAGAAGCGTGGTCTGGCATTGGACGGGAAACTGAAACACGAGGACACAAACCTGGCTTCTAGTACATTGTGAGTACAATATGTTAAGCTATTTTATACAATGCTGTGCCATGCTATAATATACTATGCTATACTATTTTATTGTATGCTATTTTATACTATATTATATTATGTTATACTATACTATGCGATACTATACTATTCTAAACTATGTTATACTAAAGTATGGTATACTATACTATGCTATACTATACTATGGTATACTATACTATTCGAAACTATGCTATACTATGTTATACTATACTATGGTATACTATACTATTATAAACTATGTTATACTATACTATGTTATACCACACTATGTTATACTATAATATTCAAACCCATGGTATACTAAATTATGTTATACTATACTATTCTAAACTATGTTATACTGTAATATTGTAAACTATGTTATACTATACTATTCTAAACTATGTTATACTATACTATGTTATACTGTAATATTCTAAACTATGTTATACTATACTATGTTATACTATACTATGGTATACTATACTATGGTACACTAGCTATACTATACTATTCTAAACTATGTTATACTACACTATGGTATACTATAATATTCTAAACCATGTTATACTGAATTATGTTATACAATACTATGCTATACTATACTATTCTAAACTATGTTATACCGCACTATGTTATACTGTAATATTCTAAACCATGGTATACTAAATTATGTTATACTATGCTATGATATACTATAGTATGTTATACTATACTATTCTAAACTATACTATGCTATGTTATACTATAATATTCTAAACTATGTTATACCATACCATACTATGTTATACTATGCTATTCTATACTATGTTATACTATACTATTCTATTCTAAACTATGTTATACTATACTGTTATACTATTCTATTCTATACTATGTTATACTATACTATTCTATACTATGTTATACTATACTATTCTATTCTATACCTGAGTGACTATTGGCAACTATTGGCAATATAGTATACTGGCAATATACTGGCAACTATTGGCAATATAGTGACTACCTGAGTGACTATTGGCAACGTCGGTCTCGGAATTAACACACACTATTACCGAGCTAGCTAGCTAGCCAGCTGAAGAATTCCGTCAGCCACTCGTGGGCTACTCCTGAGCTAGCCAGCTGAAGTGTCTCCTGGGCTACAACTCACCTATCCTGACCCGTTTTACTGCCGATGCGGAGCCCCATTGGGTCTTCACGACTGGATCACCGACGTTATCTGCCCGAGGGAGTTGTCCAACTGGCCCCTCCGTCGCGACGTAACCTGATCGCCCATCTCCGGCCAGCTAATCGTTAGCTGTCTTTTCGGCTGCGATCTGAATAGGTCTGTCGGACACCTTTCTTGGGCCACTATAACTAACTATTTTGCCAACTTGGACAGGTCCCCCCTTCCACACGGAACCCCACTAACCCACAGACGGAAACGCACGAGGCGGCTAAAAACAGACCTCCCTCCCATCTTCCACCAGCTTGCTACCTATGGCCCGGCTAGCTGTCTGATTCTCACTGGACCCTCTGATCACTCGGCTAAGCATGCCTCTCCTTAATGTCAATATGCCTTGTCCATTGCTGTTCTGGTTAGTGTTTATTGGCTTATTTCACTGTAGAGTCTCTAGCCCTGCTCATTATACCTTATCCAACCTCTCAGTTCCTCCACCCACACATGCTATGACATCTTCTGGTTTCAATGATATTTCTAGAGACAATATCTCTCTCATAATCACTAAATGCCTAGGTTTACCTCCTCTGTACTCACATCCCACCATACCTTTGTCTGTACATTATACCTTGAAGCTATTTTATCGCCCCCAGATACCTGCTCCTTTTTCTCTCTATTCTGGACGTCACAGACGACCAATTCTTATAGCTTTTAGCCGTACCCTCATACTTATCCTTCTCTGCTCCGCTGGGGATGTAGAGGTGAATCCAGGCCCTTCAGTGCCTGGCTCCACACCTACTCCCCAGGCGCTCTCTTTTGATGACTTCTGTAACCGTAATAGCCTTGGTTTCATGCATGTTAACATTAGAAGCCTCCTCCCTAAGTTTGTTTTATTCACTGCTTTAGCACACTCTGCCAACCCGGATGTCCTAGCTGTGTCTGAATCTTGGCTTAGGAAGTCCACCAAAAACTGTGAAATCTTCATCCCTAACTACAACGTTTTCAGACAAGATAGAACGACCAAAGGGGGCGGTGTTGCAATCTACTGCAGAGATAGCTTGCAGAGTTCTGTCCTGCTATCCAGGTCTGTACCCAAACAATTTGAACTTCTACTTTTAAAAATCCACCTCTCCAAAAACAAGTCTCTCACCGTTGCCGCCTGCTATAGACCCCCCTCGGCCCCTAGCTGTGCTCTGGACACCATATGTGAACTGATTGCCCCCCATCTATCTTCAGAGCTCGTGCTACTAGGCGACCTAAACTGGGACATGCTTAACACCCCAGCCATTCTACAATCCAAGCTTGATGCCCTCAATCTCACACAAATTATTAATGAACCCACCAGGTACAACCCCAAAGCCGCAAACACTGGCACCCTCATAGATATCATCCTAACCAATGTGCCCTCTAATTACACCTCTGCTGTTTTCAACCAAGATCTCAGCGATCACTGCCTCATTGCCTGCACCCGTAATGGGTCAGCGGTCAAACGACCTCCACTCATCACTGTCAAACGCTCCCTGAAACATTTCAACGAGCAAGCCTTTCTAATCGACCTGGCCCTGGTATCCTGGAAGGATATTGACCTCATCCCGTCAGTAGAGGATGCCTGGTTATTTTTTAAAAATGCCTTCCTCTCCATCTTAAATAAGCATGCCCCTTTCAAGAAATTTAGAACCAGGAACAGATATAGCCCTTGGTTCTCCCCAGACCTGACTGCCCTTAACCAACACAAAAATATCCTGTGGCGTTCTGCATTAGCATCGAACTGCCCCCGCGATATGCAACTTTTTAGGGAAGTTAGAAACCAATACACACAGGCAGTTAGAAACGCCAAGGCTAGCTTTTTCAAACAGAAATTTGCTTCGTGCAACTCCAACTCTAAAAAGTTCTGGGACATTGTAAAGTCCATGGAGAATAAGAACACCTCCTCCCAACTGCCCACTGCACTGAGGATAGGAAACTCTGTCACCACCGATAAGCCCACTATAATTGAGAATTTCAATAAGCATTTTTCTACGGCTGGCCATGCTTTCCACCTAACTACCCCTACTGCATTCAACAGCACTGCACCCCCCACAGCTACTCGCCCAAGCCTCCCCCATTTCTCCTTCTCCCAAATCCATTCAGCTGATGTTCTGAAAGAGCTGCAAAATCTGGACCCCTACAAATCAGCTGGGCTTGACAATCTGGACCCTTTCTTTCTAAAATTATCTGCCGAAATTATTGCAACCCCTATTACTAGCCTGTTCAACCTCTCTTTCGTGTCGTCTGAGATTCCCATAGATTGGAAAGCAGCTGCTGTCATCCCCCTCTTCAAAGGAGGTGACACTCTTGACCCAAGTTGCTACAGACCTATATCCATCCTACCCTGCCTTTCTAAGGTCTTCGAAAGCCAAGTCAACAAACAGATTACCGACTATTTTGAATCCCACCGCACCCTCTCCGCTATGCAATCTGGTTTCAGAGCTGGTCATGGGTGCACCTCAGCCACGCTCAAGGTCCTAAACGACATCGTAACCGCCATCGATAAGAAACATTACTGTGCTGCCGTATTCATTGACCTGGCCAAAGCTTTTGACTCTGTTAATCACCACATCCTCATCGGCAGACTTAGTAGCCTTGGTTTCTCAAACGATTGCGTCGCCTGGTTCACCAACTACTTCTCTGACAGAGTTCAGTGTGTCAAATCGGAGGGCCTACTGTCTGGACCTCTGGCAGTCTCTATGGGGGTACCACAGGGTTCAATTCTTGGGCCAACTCTTTTCTCTGTATACATAAATGATGTCGCTCTTGCTGCTGGTGAATCTCTGATCCACCTCTACGCAGACGACACCATTCTGTATACTTCTGGCCCTTCTTTGGACACTGTGTTAACAACCCTCCAGACGAGCTTCAATGCCATTCAACTCTCCTTCCGTGGTCTCCAACTGCTCCTAAACACAAGTAAAACTAAATGCATGCTCTTCAACCGATCGCTGCCTGCACCTGCCCGCCCATCCAGCATAACTTCTCTGGACGGTTCTAACTTAGAATTTGTGGACAACTACAAATACCTAGGTGTCTGGTTAGACTGTAAACTCTCCTTCCAGACTCACATCAATCATCTCCAATCCAAAGTGAAATCTAGAATTGGCTTCCTATTTCGCAACAAAGCATCCTTCACTCATGCTGCCAAACATACCCTCGTAAAACTGACCATCCTACCAATCCTCGACTTCGGCGATGTCATTTACAAAATAGCCTCCAATACCCTACTCAACAAGCTGGATGCAGTCTATCACAGTGCCATCCGTTTTGTCACCAAAGCCCCATATACAACCCACCACTGCGACCTGTATGCTCTCGTTGGCTGGCCTTCACTTCATCATCGTCGCCAAACACATTGGCTCCAGGTCATCTACAAGACCCTGCTAGGTAAAGTCCCCCCTTATCTCCGCTCACTGGTCACCATAGCAGCACCCACCTGTAGCACGCGCTCCAGCAGGTATATCTCTCTGGTCACCCCTAAAGCCAACTCCTCCTTTGGTCGTCTCTCCTTCCAGTTCTCAGCTGCCAATGATTGGAACGAACTACAAAAATCTCTAAAACTGGAAACACTTATCTCCCTCACTAGCTTTAAGCACCAGCTGTCAGAGCAGCTCACAGATCTCTGCACCTGTACATAGCCCATCTTTAATTGAGCCCAAACTACTACCTTTTCCCCTACTGTATTTATTTATTTAATTTATTTTGCTCCTTTGCACCATATTATTTATATTTTAACTTTTAACTTTCTTCAAACTACAAATCTACCATTCCAGTGTTTTTTCTTGCCATACTTTATTTACTTTGCCACCACGGCATTTTTTTGCCTTTACCTCCATTATCTCACATCATTTGCTCACATTGTATATAGTCTTATTTTTTTCTACTGCATCATTGATTGTATGTTGTTTTACTCCATGTGTAACTCTGTGTTTTTGTATGTTGTCGAACTGCTTTGCTTTATCTTGGCCAGGTCGCAATTGTAAATGAGAACTTGTTCTCAACTTGCCTACCTGGTTAAATAAAGGTGAAATAAATAAATAAATAAATATACTATGTTATACTATACTGTTATACTATACTATTCTATACTCTGTTATACTATACTATTCTATACTATGTTGTACTATTCTAAACTATGTTATACTACACTATTCTATTCTATACTATGTTATACTATACTGTTATACTATACTATTCTATACTATGTTATACTATACTATTCTATACTATGTTATACTATACTATTCTATTCTTTACTATGTTATACTATACTATTCTATACTATGTTATACTATACTATTCTATTCTTTACTATGTTATAATATACTATTCTATACTATGTTATACTATACTATTCTATTCTTTACTATGTTATACTATACTGGTATACAATACTATTCTATTCTATGTTATACTATACTATTCAATCCTGTGTTATATTATACTATTCTTTACTATGTTATACTATACTATTCTTTACTATTTACTAATACTATTCTTTACTATGTTATACTATACTGGTATACTATACTATTCTATACTATGTTATACTATACAATTCTATACTATATTATACTATACTATTTTATACTATACTTGCTATACTATACTATTATATCCAATGTTATACTACACTATTCTATACTATGTTATACTATTCTGTAATATGTTATACAATACTATGTTATACAATACTATTCTATCCTATGTTATACTATACTATGGTATACTATTCTCTACTATGTTGTACAATTCTATACAATGTTATACTATTCTGTAATATGTTATACAATACTATGTTATACAATACTATTCTATCCTATGTTATACTATACTATGTTATACTATTCTATACTATGTTATACTATACTGCGTTATACTATACTATGTTATACTATTCTATACTATGTTATACTATACTATGTTATACTATTCTATACTATGTTATACTATCCTATGTTATATTATACTATGTTATACAATACTATTCTATCCTATGTTATACTATACTATGTTATACTATTCTATACTATGTTATACTATACTATACTATGGTATACTATTCTCTACTATGTTATACTATTCTATACTATGTTATACTATTCTATACTATGTTATACTATTCTATACTATGTTATAATATACTATTCTATACTATGTTATAATATACTATTCTATACTATGTTGTACTATTCTATACTATGTTATAATATACTATTCTATACTATGTTATACTATTCTATACTATGTTGTACTATTCTATACTATGTTATAATATACTATTCTATACTATGTTGTACTATTCTATACTATGTTATAATATACTATTCTATACTATGTTATAATATACTATTCTATACTATGTTGTACTATTCTATACTATGTTATAATATACTATTCTATACTATGTTATACTATTCTATACTATGTTATAATATACTATTCTATACTATGTCATATTATGCCATTCTATACTATGGGACACTATACTATTCTATTCTATACTATTATATACTATGCTTTACTATACTCTACTTTTATACTATACTATGCTGCTATACTATACTATACCATTATATACGATGCTATACTGTTCTAGCATATACAATGCTGTGCTATACAATACTGTTATACTATACTATACTATACTATACTATACTATACTATACTATAATACAGTGCCAGTCAAAAGTTTGGACAGACCTACTCATTCAAGGGTTTTTCATTATTTGTACTATTTTGTACATTGTAGAATAATAGAGAAGATATCAAAACTATGAAATAAGACATATGGAATCATGTAGTAACCAAAAAATAATTTAGTAAACAAATCAAAATATATTTTATATTTGAGATTCTTCAAAGTAGCAACCCTTTGCCTTGATGACAGCTTTGCACACTCTTGGCATTCTCTCAAACAGCTTCATGAGGTAGTCACCTGGAATGCATTTCAGTTAACAGGTGTGCCTTGTTAATTTGTTAACTTTCCTTCTTAATGTGTTTGAGCCAATCAGTTGTGTTGTGACAAGGTAGGGGTGGTATACAGAAGATAGCCCTATTTGGTAAAAGACCAAGCTCATATTATAGCAAGAACAGCTCAAATAAGCAAAGAGAAACGACAGTCCATCATTACTTTAAGACATGAAGGTCAGTCAATCTGGAAAAGTTCAAGAACTTGGAAAGTTTCTTCAAGTGCAGTCGCAAAAACCATCAAGCACTATGATGAAACTGGCTCTCATGAGGACCGCCACAGGAAAGGAAGACCCAGAATTACCTCTGCTGCAGAAGATAAGTTCATTAGAGTTAACTGCACCTCAGATTGCAGCCCAAATAAATGCTTCACAGACTTCAAGTAATAGAGACATCTCAACATCAACTGTTTAGAGGAGACTGTGTGAATCAGGCCTTCATGGTCGAATTGCTGCAAAGAAACCACTACTAAGGACACCAATAAGAAGAAGAGACTTGCTTTGGCCAAGAAACCCGAGCAATGGACATTAGACCGGTGGAAATCAGTCCTTTGGTCTGATAAGTCCAAATTTGAGATTTGTCTTTGTAAGACGCAGAGTAGTGAACGGATGATCGCCGTATGTGTGGTTCCCACCGTGAAGCATGGTGGAGGAGGTGTGATGGTGTGGGGGTGCTCTGCTGTGTCATGTTAAGGTTTCCCCCACTGTGGAGGGATAAAAGCTGGAGTTATGCTCGCTGTCTTCAGACATATTGTGTATTGACCCTATTATTGTCTTGATGTCGTCATCCAATATTTTCTCCTATTACACAGTTCATATCTGTATACAACAATCCCACCAGTTTCCACAATCTCACCAACAATCCCACCAGCTTCCAAAATCCCACCAGCTTCCAAAACCCCACCAGTTTCCACAATCCCACCAGTTTCCACAATCCCACCAGCTTCCACAACCCCACCAGTTTCCACAACCCCACCAGCTTCCACAATCCTACCAGCTTCCACAATCCCACCAGCTTCCACAATCCCACCAGCTTCCACAACCCATACCAGCTTCCACAATCCCACCAGCTTCCACAATCCCACCAGCTTCCACAACCCATACCAGCTTCCACAATCCCACCAGCGTCCACAACCCCACCAGTTTCCACAATCTCACCAGCTTCCACAATCCCACCAGCTTCCACAACCCCACCAGCTTCCACAACCCCATCATCTTCCACAACCCCACCATCTTCCACAACCCCACCAGCTTCCACAATCCCACCAGCTTCCACAACCCATACCAGCTTCCACAATCCCACCAGCGTCCACGACCCCACCAGCTTCCACAATCCCACCAGCTTCCACAATCCCACCAGCTTCCACAACCCCACCATCTTCCACAATCCCACCAGCTTCCACAATCCCACCAGCTTCCACAATCCCACCAGCTTCCACAACCCCACCATCTTCCACAACCCCACCAGCTTCCACAATCCCACCAGCTTCCACAATACCACCAGCTTCCACAACCCCACCAGTTTCCACAATCCCACCAGCTTCCACAATCCCACCAGCTTCCACAATCCCACCAGCTTCCATAATTCCACCAGCTTCCACAAACCCACCAGTTTCCACAATCCCAGCTGGTGAATGAAGGGCTTGGTGATAATCAGAAGATGTCAGTCAGTGATTTTTTTATAGATGTTTTTGTCCCATCGACAGGTTAAGAGAAGGAGCCAACAAGGAGATCCTGGGTATCATCGTATCCTACAAAGTCAAAGTGAAGCTTGTTGTGTCTCGAGGCGGGTATGCACTTTACACATACATCTTGGTGTTAGATTTAGGGTTTAAACCTATATCTAGGTGTTAGGGTTTAAACATACATCTAGGTGTTAGGGTTAGGGTTTAAACCTATATCTTGGTGTGAGGGTTTAAACATACATCTAGGTGTTAGGGTTTAAACATACATCTAGGTGTTAGATTTAGGGTTTAAACCTACATCTAGGTGTTAGGGTTTAAACATACATCTTGGTGTTAGATTTAGGGTTTAAACCTACATCTAGGTGTTAGGGTTTAAACATACATCTAGGTGTTAGTGTTTAAACATACATCTAGGTGTTAGTGTTAGGGTTTAAACCTACATCTAGGTGTTAGGGTTTAAACATAGATATAGGTGTTAGTGTTAGGGTTTAAACCTACATCTAGGTGTTAGGGTTTAAACATACATCTAGGTGTTAGGGTTTAAACCTACATCTAGGTGTTAGGGTTTAAACATCCATCTAGGTGTTAGATTTAGGGTTTAAACCTACATCTAGGTGTTAGGGTTTAAACATACATCTTGGTGTTAGGGTTTAAACCTATATCTTGGTGTTAGGGTTTAAACATACATCTAGGTGTTAGTGTTTAAACATACATCTAGGTGTTAGGGTTAGGGTTTAAACATACATCTTGGTGTTAGTGTTTAAACATACATCTTGGTGTTAGTGTTTAAACATACATCTAGGTGTTAGGGTTAGGGTTTAAACATACATCTAGGTGTTAGTGTTAGGGTTTAAACATACATCTAGGTGTTAGGGTTTAAACATACATCTAGGTGTTAGGGTTTAAACATACATCTAGGTGTTAGGGTTTAAACATACATCTAGGTGTTAGGGTTTAAACATACATCTAGGTGTTAGTGTTAGGGTTTAAACATACATCTAGGTGTTAGGGTTTAAACATACATCTAGGTGTTAGGGTTTAAACATACATCTAGGTGTTAGTGTTAGGGTTTAAACATACATCTAGGTGTTAGGGTTTAAACATACATCTAGGTGTTAGGGTTTAAACATACATCTAGGTGTTAGTGTTTAAACATACATCTAGGTGTTAGGGTTTAAACATACACCTAGGTGTTAGGGTTTAAACATACATCTAGGTGTTAGGGTTTAAACATACATCTAGGTGTTAGGGTTTAAACATACATCTAGGTGTTAGTGTTAGGGTTTAAACATACGTCTAGGTGTTAGGGTTTAAACATACATCTAGGTGTTAGGGTTTAAACATACATCTAGGTGTTAGGGTTTAAACATACATCTAGGTGTTAGGGTTAGGGTTTAAACATACATCTAGGTGTTAGGGTTTAAACATACATCTAGGTGTTAGGGTTTAAACATACATCTAGGTGTTTGTGAACCAGTATGTTAATTTTGCCTAATAACCGTAACCCTATTTTATTGGTGTCTGCGAGTTAGGGTTATGTTCAAAGACATCCTATTAAATTACTAGAGGGGAATTGTCATTAACTCTCAAAGTTCTAGAATGGTTTGAAAATGGCAGCCATTGTGGTCAGGGAGAAATCCAAACCAGTTTAATAGGTGGTGCATTTCCTGATTTAACTTATGCAGGAAAATAAGTAAGGCATGTGGTATATAAAAACGGTGTAGTAGAATTATTGTCGTATAATTATAAAGTTTACACAGTTTACACAGGTTACACAGGTTTTACACACATTTTCTGGATTAATAGCCTCTAAAATATATGTAAACAGACCATAAATGTCTCAATGTTGTTTTTTTGGAAAGCTGCAAATGTTATAATGTGATGCAATATCAGTACTTGCTGCATTTACAACTTGTCTTAGGGCTCTATTCAATCCGTATCATGGAAATTCAGCGTTACAGCGTGATTGAAATTTAAAGGCAATGATTCCTCTTTAGTGGAGACTACGTTTACGTAAACGGTGCATATGTCGGCTCCATCAGTAAATTATCTTCATATTTCGATCGAGCAATCTGTAACGCTTCAGCGATACAGACTGAATAAAGTCCTCTCATCAACTGATGTCAGCCAGTGTATCGCTGTGGATTGACTGCATTGTTTGTATGGAATGTTGGCATATTGGCAGTTAATTGGAAAAAATTATTGGAATCATTCTACTTAAACTGTCTGGCTAGCTATTAATTAATTAATTACATTTTTTTTATTAATCTTTGTTTTTAAAAGGGAAGTCATCCTGAGACTAGGATTTATTTTACGGATGAGCCCTGCATAAATACATCAAACACATGCAATATATAATATACAAAATTACAAATCCATATTTACGAAAAACCAACATAGAGCAAACAAACATATTGTGAAGATCATTTTAAAATTCAAATGTTTTACACAATACCTTATCTCGGCACTGGCTGATCACTGGCTTACCAACTCCCTTACCAAAATGGCTGACCTTTTATGTCATCATAAGAAGGTTAATGGTACATTCTAGTATTCTAATTCCTAATTCTATAGTTATGTTACTGTATTGCTGTCTGAGGTAAAAAAATAAAAAAAAACTGACAATGTTTCATTGATTTCAGACTCTTAGGAGATCTTGCAACAAGGTAAACATAGATGTTTCTGTAATGACATGTCGCATGCTAATATTGGTGGCTGGAGTTGTAGTGTACGTGTTTATACAGAGCAGACTGTAATATTAGTATAATAATACAAGATGTAACATATAATACTACATCGAAATGCTAATTTATAAACTCGTTTGTTCATCATACATCAATCATCTACATACAGTTTCATTTTCTTTTCCAGCGACGTCCATGTTGAGCTCCCCTTTACGTTAATGCATCCCAAACCAATCGAAGATGCAATCTACAGAGATGGTATGTTTCTACACATGCAGTGTTTTCAGTTCACAAGTTTTCAATGTCTTTCTGTATCAAGTCGATCAACAAAACTTTTCTTGGTTTAAAATGGTGAATTATAATGGTCCATTAATTGTATTTCAGCTGCAGACGAGGCGCCAATAGACACAAACTTGATAGAATTTGACACAAAGTAAGAAGCTCTACCACTTGGTCTGTCTGATAGTTTAACAGACTATAACACAGTCAGCCTGTTTGTCTATCTGTCTGATACTCTGACATACTGGCCCTTGTTGCTTGCTGCCTCTACTTGCTGCTTACTGCCTGCTGCTTACTGTCTTCTGCTTGCTGCCTGCTGCTTGCTGCTTACTGCCTGCTGCCTCTACTTGCTGCTTACTGCCTGCTGCTTACTGCCTTCTGCTTGCTGCCTGCTGCTTACTGCCTGCTACTTACTGCCTTTTGCTTTACTGCCTGCTGCTTACTGCCTTTTGCTTTACTGCCTGCTGCCTACATCCTTTTGCTTACTGTCTGTTGCTTACTGCCTGCTGCTTACTGCCTCTACTTGCTACTTACTACCCGCTGCTTACTTCCTGCTGCCTTCTACTTACTGCCTTCTGCTTACTGCCTGCTCCTTACAGCTCTCTGCTTGCTGCTTGTTGCTTACTGCCTTCTGCTTGCTGCTTACTGCCTGTTGCTTACTGCCTGCTGCTTACTGCCTCTACTTGCTACTTATACATGCTGCTTACTTCCTGCTGCCTTCTGCTTACTGCCTTCTGCTTACTGCCTGCTCCTTACAGCTCTCTGCTTGCTGCTTGTTGCTTACTGCCTTCTGCTTGCTGCTTACTGCCTGTTGCTTTACTGCCTGCTAACTACTGCCTTTTGCTTACTGCCTGTTGCTTACTGCCTGCTGCTTACTGCCTCTACTTGCTACTTATACCTGCTGCTTACTTCCTGCTGCTTTCTACTTACCGTCTGCTGCCTTCTGCCTGCTGCTTACTGCCTGCTGCACCACTTGTCCTCGTCAATAAAACATGGCTTCACTTCCTCCTGTTTCATTTCCTCTCTATAAAAGCCCATCTCTGGCCATGCAGCCTAACAGCCCATCTCTGGCCATGCAGCCTAACAGCCCATCTCTGGCCATGCAGCCTAACAGCCCATCTCTGGCCATGCAGCCTAACAGCCCATCTCTGGCCGTGCAGCCTAACAGCCCATCTCTGACCGTGCAGCCTAACAGCCCATCTCTGGCCGTGCAGCCTAACAGCCCATCTCTGGCCGTGCAGCCTAACAGCCCATCTCTGGCCGTGCAGCCTAACAGCCCATCTCTGGCCGTGCAGCCTAACAGCCCATCTCTGGCCGTGCAGCCTAACAGCCCATCTCTGGCCGTGCAGCCTAACAGCCCATCTCTGGCCGTGCAGCCTAACAGCCCATCTCTGGCCGTGCAGCCTAACAGCCCATCTCTGGCCGTGCAGCCTAACAGCCCATCTCTGGCCGTGCAGCCTAACAGCCCATCTCTGGCCGTGCAGCCTAACAGCCCATCTCTGGCCATGCAGCCTAACAGCCCATCTCTGACCATGCAGACTAACAGCCCATCTCTGGCCGTGCAGCCTAACAGCCTATCTCTGGCCATGCAGCCTAACAGCCCATCTCTGGCCGTGCAGCCTAACAGCCCATCTCTGGCCGTGCAGCCTAACAGCCCATCTCTGGCCGTGCAGCCTAACAGCCCATCTCTGGCCGTGCAGCCTAACAGCCCATCTCTGGCCGTGCAGCCTAACAGCCCATCTCTGGCCGTGCAGCCTAACAGCCCATCTCTGGCCGTGCAGCCTAACAGCCCATCTCTGGCCGTGCAGCCTAACAGCCCATCTCTGGCCGTGCAGCCTAACAGCCCATCTCTGGCCGTGCAGCCTAACAGCCCATCTCTGGCCGTGCAGCCTAACAGCCCATCTCTGGCCGTGCAGCCTAACAGCCCATCTCTGGCCGTGCAGCCTAACAGCCCATCTCTGGCCGTGCAGCCTAACAGCCCATCTCTGGCCATGCAGCCTAACAGCCCATCTCTGGCCATGCACATTAACCAGCATATATGCCCAATTATGAATAATACATTCAATATTCAATGTCTTTCAATGTAATGTTGTTTCTCCCAGCACACCTCTTTATCGTTTCAATCCCCCCTTTTTTTTATGGCCATTTATATGACTGACAGCAGGAAAGAAATGTATCCATGTTGCAGGTTTCTGTAGCTCTCAGGCTGTTAGAAGCATTAGTGTTGTTGATGGACCTGTATCATGATCTGCTGACAATACCATTTCAGACGTGATGTGCTGACGTGTTTCTACGCCCTTTGTACTGTCTGTAAATGACTGTGGCCAGGATTCAATCCAAAATGCGTTTGTCCGCAATGCACGTTTTAAAAGGCAATGTTCTTGCGTTCGCTGAAGGCCACATTCACAGTAAATGCTGCAATACTGTATGTCGGGTTCAGTGGGAAAATTAACTTTTAAATGGTGCATTGTCCAACTCCGCGATCGGATTGAATACCGAAATAAATAACGTCAACAATAACAACACAACAACAACAACAGAATAAGCTAAGACGTTTGCTGAGCTGACCATAGGCCTACAGTAAATAAACAATCAAAAATAATTGTGTGGTAATCTTGATTTCACCCCTTTTTCAACCACCTATGTGTAATGCAATATGAATTGGTTATAAAGAGTTATGAAGGACTGTGAGCTTTATAACTGCTTAAACAGTATAGTCTCTAATCTAATACACTTCACTAAACATCTGATCTAATACACTTTACTAAACAACTAATCTAATACACTTTACTGAACATCTGATCTAATACACTTTACTAAACAACTAATCTAATACACTTTACTGAACATCTGATCTAATACACTTTACTGAACAATCTGATCTAATACATTTCACTAACATCTGATCTAATACACTTTACTAAACATCTGATCTAGTACACTTTACCAACCATCTCTGGTCTAATACAGTTTACCAAACAAATGTTTAGCCATGAATCAAAATGGCTCCCCGTCTGCCATGAACCAAAATGGCTCCCCGTCTGCCATGAATCAAAATGTCTCCCCGTCTGCCATGAACCAAAATGGCTCCCCGTCTGCTATGAATCAAAATGTCTCCCCGTCTGCTATGAATCAAAATGGCTCCCCGTCTGCTATGAATCAAAATGTCTCCCCGTCTGCCATGAACCAAAATGTCACCCCTGTCTGCTATGAATCAAAATGTCTCCCCGTCTGCCATGAACCAAAATGTCACCCCTTCTGCCATGAATCAAAATGTCTCCCCGTCTGCTATAAATCAAAACGTCTCCCCGTCTGCCATGAATCAAAATGTCTCCCCGTCTGCTATGAATCAAAATGTCTCCCTCTGTCTGCCATCAATCATTAATGCACTTAAAGTGTAGTTCTGGATCCTGACTAACTGAGTTTACTCTCTCCAGCGACGATGACATCATCTTTGAGGATTTTGCGCGGCAGCGGCTGATCGGAGCGAAAGACGATGAGGATGAGGAGGGTACAGACTCTCCCAAGCTGAACCACAGATAGACGAGGGAGATGGAAGCTGCTGTGTTGTTCCTGTGTTGTGGTACAGAGGAGCTACTGTGACTGGAGGAGAGAGGGAGACCCTTTAGAGTCCAGGGAGACCTTTTAAACACACTCACAGTGGTGCCGTTGTCCTGTTCTTGTTCACATTCGTCTTCTCCATACAGCAAGGATGTTAGAGAGAAAGTGTAGAGGAAATGAGACCTAGGTGTGGTTTGAGGGGGGGTGGACCTTGAGGCCTAGGCGTGGTGTGGTTTGAGGGGAGTAGACCTTGGAGTATGGACATGGAGGAGGAGGTCTTGCTAAAAGCAGCACAAAGTTGTGATAAATACACTACCATTAAGGACTCTGTTATACATGGCTTCATTAGGACTGAACAGTCACCATTAAGGACTCTGTTATACATGGCTTCATTAGGACTGAACAGTCACCTTTAATGACTCTGTTATACATGGCTTCATTAGGACTGAACAGTCACCATTAATGACTCTGTTATACATGGCTTCATTAGGACTGAACAGTCACCATTAAGGACTCTGTTATACATGGCTTCATTAGGACTGAACAGTCACCATTAAGGACTCTGTTATACAGTGGCTTGTGAAAGTATTTACCCCCTTGGCATTTTTCCTATTTTGTTGCCTTACAACCTGTAATTAAAATAGATTTTTTGGGGGGTTTGTATCATTTGATTTACCCAACATGCCTACCACCTTGAAGATGCAAAATATTTTTTCTTGTGAAACAAAGAAATAAGACAAAAAAACCAGAAAACTTGAGCGTGCATAACTATTCACCCCCCCCCCCAAAGTCAATACTTTGTAGATCCACCTTTTGCAGCACTTACAGCTGCAAGTCTCTTGGTGTATGTCTCTATGAGCTTGGCACATCTAGCCACTGGGATTTTTGACCATTCTTCAAGGCAAAACTGCTCCAGCTCCTTCAAGTTGGATGGGTTTCTCTGGTGTACAGCAATCTTTAAGTCATACCACAGATTTTCAATTGGATTGAGGTCTGGGCTTTGACTAGGCCATTCCAAGACATTTAAATGTTTCCCCTTAAATCACTCAATTGATGTTTTAGCAGTATGCTTAGGGTCATTGTCCTGCTGGAAGGTGAACCTCTTTCCCAGTCTCAAATCTCTGGAAGACTGAAACAGGTTTTGCTCAAGAATTTCCCTGTAATTTAGTGCCATTCATCATTCCTTCAATTCTGACCAGTTTCCCAGTCCCTGACAATGAAAAACATCCCCACAGCATGATGCTGCCACCACCATGCTTCACTATGGGGATGGTGATCTCTGGGTGATGAGAGGTGTTGGGTTTGCACCAGACATAGCATTTTCCTTGATGGCCAAAAAGCTACGTTTTTGTCTCATCTGACCAGAGTACCTTCTTCCATATGTTTGGGGAGTCTCCCACATGCCTTTTGGCGAACACTGAACATGTTTGCTCATTTTTTTCTTTAAGCAATGGCTTTTTTCTGGCCACACTTCCATAAAGCCCATCTCTGTGGAGTGTACAGCTAAAAGTGGTCCTATGGACAGATACTACAATCTCCGCTGTGGAGCTTTGTAGCTCCTTCAGGGTTATCTTTGGTCTCTTTGCTGCCTCTCTGATTAATGCCCTCCTTACCTGGTCCATGAGTTTTGGTGGGCGGCCTCTCTTGGCAG
Source organism: Salmo trutta (assembly GCF_901001165.1). NCBI lineage: Eukaryota > Metazoa > Chordata > Actinopteri > Salmoniformes > Salmonidae > Salmo > Salmo trutta. Next base: position 87,044,796 of record NC_042969.1, on the reverse strand, counting down.
GTTTGTTGTGGTGCCATATTCTTTCCATTTTTTAATAATGGATTTAATGGTGCTCTGTGGGATGTTCAAAGTTTCTGATATTTTTATAACCCATCCCTGATCTGTACTTCTCCACAACTTTGTCTCGGACCTGTTTGGAGAGCTCCTTGGTCTTTGTGGTGCCGCTTGCCTACAAGACCATGGTGCTTGCCTACGGAGCCGTGAGGGGAACGGCACCTCCGTACCTTCAGGCTCTGATCAGGTCCTACACCCAAACGAGGGCACTGCGCTCATCCACCTCTGGCCTGCTGGCCCCCCTACCTCTGAGGAAGCACAGTTCCCGCTCAGCCCAGTCAAAACTGTTCGCTGCTCTGGCACCCCAATGGTGGAACAATCTCCCTCACGACGCCAGGACAGCGGAGTCAATCACCACCTTCCGGAGACACCTGAAACCCCACCTCTTTAAGGAATACCTGGGATAGGATAAAGTAATCCTTCTAACCCCCCCCCCCTAAAAGATATAGATGTACTATTGTAAAGTGGTTGTTCCACTGGATATCATAAGGTGAATGCACCAATTTGTAAGTCGCTCTGGATAAGAGCGTCTGCTAAATGACTAAAATGTAAAAATGTAAAATGTAGTGCCCATTGCTTAGTGGTGTTGCAGACTCTGGGGCCTTTCAGATCATGTGACACTTAGATTGCATACAGGTGGACTTTATTTAACTAATTATGTGACTTCTGAAGGTAATTGGTTGCACCAGATCTTATTTAGGGGCTTCATAGCAAAGGGAGTGAATACATATGAACGCACCACTTTTCCGTTTTTTATTTTTTAATTTTTTTAAACAAGTTTGTTTTTTGTTTTTTTCACTTCACCAATTTGGACTATTTAGTGTATGTCCATTACATCAAATAAAATAAAAATCTATTTAAATTACAGGTTGTAATGCAACAAAATAGGAAAAACACCAAGGGGAATGAATACTTTTGCAAGCTTCTGTACATGGTTTTCATTAGGACTGAACAGTCACCTTTAATGGTACTTTATTATACATGGTTTTCATTAGGACTGAACAGTCACCTTTGTATTGAAATTATATTTAATGTAACTACAGTTCTGGCCTTCATATGTAAGAAAAACTGGAACTACTGCCTAAACCAATGACTTGATAATAACAATGCACAGAGCAGAACAGTCCACTGCATCGCCCCAAGAGCAGGACAGTCCACTGCATCGCCCCAAGAGCAGGACAGTCCACTGCATCACCCCAAGAGCAGGACAGTCCACTGTGTTACACATAAAGCAGGACAGTCCACTGTATCACCCCAAGAGCAGGACAGTCCACTGTATCACCCCAAGAGCAGGACAGTCCACTGTATCACCCCAAGAGCAGGACAGTCCACTGTATCACCCCAAGAGCAGGACAGTCCACTGTGTTACACATAAAGCAGGACAGTCCACTGTATCACCCCAAGAGCAGGACAGTCCACTGCATCACCCCAGGAGCAGGACAGTCCACTGCATCACCCCAAGAGCAGGACAGTCCACTGCATCACCCCAGGAACAGGACAGTCCACTGCATCACCCCAAGAGCAGGACAGTCCACTGTATCACCCCAGGAGCAGGACAGTCCACTGCATCGCCCCAAGAGCAGGACAGTCCACTGCATCACCCCAGGAGCAGGACAGTCCACTGCATCACCCCAAGAGCAGGACAGTCCACTGTGTCACCCCAGGAGCAGGACAGTCCACTGCATCGCCCCAAGAGCAGGACAGTCCACTGTGTTACACATAAAGCAGGACAGTCCACTGCATCACCCCAGGAGCAGGACAGTCCACTGTATCACCCCAAGAGCAGGACAGTCCACTGTATCACCCCAGGAGCAGGACAGTCCACTGTGTCACCCCAAGAGCAGGACAGTCCACTGTATCACCCATAAAGCAGGACAATCCACTGTATCACCCATAAAGCAGGACATGCACACAACAACAAATTACTGACATAAAAGTATTCATTTTCAATTAGCCTTTACCCCCCCCCCCCCCCAGACTAACTATTTTATCAGGAAGATCATTTATCTATTTATATGAATGAGTGGCCTTGTTCTTTTGCATGAAACATACCAGTACTTTCTATGTTTTATGTGACACTTATTTTCACAATTCATCCCAGGTAGCCTAGCGGTTAGAGCATTGGGCCAGTAACCTGAAGGTAGCCTAGCGGTTAGAGCATTGGGCCAGTAACCTGAAGGTAGCCTAGCGGTTAGAGCGTTGGGCCAGTAACCTGAAGGTAGCCTAGCGGTTAGAGCATTGGGCCAGTAACCAGCAGGTAGCCTAGTGGTTAGAGCATTGGGCCAGTAACCTGAAGGTAGCCTAGCAGTTAGAGCATTGGGCCAGTAACCTGAAGGTTGCTGGTTTAAATACCTGAGCCAACAAGGTGAAAAAAATAATTTGATGTACTCTCGTTCAAAATGGTGAGCAAGGTACTTAACATTAATTTGCTAATTTGCTCCAAGGGTACCGTACTATTGCTGACCCTGTAGAACAACACAATTCACTGCACCTATCTGGTGTATATGACAATTAAAAAAAATATATATATTTCATTTTTTTTCTTCAAAACAGTTCAATTAACACACCAACAATACCTAGTTCGTTGAAGCTTTATATTATTTGTTTTTAGAATGTTGTTCATATTGTATGCCTCATATAATAATTTATCACATATATAGTATAGTATGTGCCTCAATTGTAAGTTATATTTTTTTATAAGAGTCAGAGAGCCCATTCCCAGTAGAGAGCCGAAGACCTTTGAGGATATCATGAATCATTACACAGCTCCTTGCTAAAATTGTTGCCGTAAAAAAAAAAACATGTAGATTAAGGGCTCGATTCAATCCATATCGCGGGAAGATCAGCGTTAAAATGTTTAAAGGTAATATCCCGATTGAGACGATATATGTAGCATTTACCGTGAATGCAGTCTCCATCGAACGCGGCAACATCGCCTTTAAATGTCTATGGAGATGTAACAGATCCACGATACGGGTTGAATCCAGCCATATCCTCTGTCTAGCACGCTATTGGCTAAGGCTGTACTACCCCCTATAAGAAATGCATGTCAATTTAAAGTTGATCTGGTCACTCTTGAAATACTATGACTTGTTAGGCCGAGATTCCATCAGATCAAAGCGTTAACCGTTAACCGGTTAACGTAGTTCATAGCGTAGTTGATGTTTTGGCGGTGTCGGAGGTGAAACTCTACCGGAGCTGTCAAATCGGTGAGCTGCTACACTTGTGATGATTGTCAGGAAGCCACACCCATCCGACTAGAGTTAGACTTTCCGAACGAGAAAGTGTATATCGCATTATAGAAATAATTATGCTCAAATTTAAAATCATTAAAACCCCCCCAAAAAAATAATGAGGATTTCTATCAGGCTAATCAAGGTGTAGATTACATCACACATTCCAATGTTTTTTAAAAATGTATTTTTATTATTTGACCTTTATTTAACTAGGCAAGTCAGTTAAGAACAAATTCTTATTTACAACGATGGCCTAGGAACAGTGGGTTAACTGCCTTGTTCAGGGGCAGAACAGATTTTTTACCTTGTCACCTCGGGGATTCAATCTTGCAACTTTAGCCTTTGAACTTGTAAACAAGGCTGCATGGGATTTCTCAATGCAACTCCGTGCCGCCAATGGCAATGTCCACTTTAGGTATAATGCCGGGAGCCGCTTGTGGATTTGACAGCTCTGACACCGTCAAAACAACCACTATTCGGGTGTCGGATATCAATGATCTGATAGAATCCAGCCCGAAATCTACAGTTCAGATAGAATGCAATGGAGAGTTATTGGGCATGTAGAATAGGGGTTAAGGTTAGTTAGGGTAGGAAAATACGGTAAGGGTTAGTAACCTTTAGTTAGGATAGGATAATACTTTAGGGGTTAGGGGTTAATGTAATATAATACTGTAGGGGTTAGGGGTTAATGTAATATAATACTGTAGGGGTTAGGGGTTAATGTATTATAATACTGTAGGGGTTAATGTATTATAATACTGTAGGGGTTAATGTATTATAATACTGTAGGGGTTAATGTATTATAATACTGTAGGGGTTAATGTAATATAATACTGTAGGGGTTAATGTAATATAATACTGTAGGGGTTAGGGGTTAATGTATTATAATACTATAGGGGTTAGGGGTTAATGTATTATAATACTGTAGAGGTTAGGGGTTAATGTAATATAATACACTGCTCAAAAAAATAAAGGGAACACTAAAATAACACATCCTAGATCTGAATGAATGAAATAATCTTATTAAATACTTTTTTCTTTACATAGGTGAATGTGCTGACAACAAAATCACACAAAAATAATCAATGGAAATCCAATTTATCAACCCATGGAGGTCTGGATTTGGAGTCACACTCAAAATTAAAGTGGAAAACCACACTACAGGCTGATCCAACTTTGATGTAATGTCCTTAAAACAAGTCAAAATGAGGCTCAGTAGTGTGTGTGGCCTCCACGTGCCTGTATGACCTCCCTACAACGCATGGGCATGCTCCTGATGAGGTGGCGGATGGTCCCCTGAGGGATCTCCTCCCAGACCTGGACTAAAGCATCCGCCAACTCCTGGACAGTCTGTGGTTCAACATGGCGTTGGTGGATGGAGCGAGACATGATGTCCCAGATGTGCTCAATTGGATTCAGATCTGGGGAACGGGCGGGCCAGTCCATAGCATCAATGCCTTCCTCTTGCAGGAACTGCTGACACACTCCAGCCACATGAGGTCTAGCATTGTCTTGCATTAGGAGGAACCCAGGGCCAACCGCACCAGCATATGGTCTCACAAGGGGTCTGAGTATCTCATCTCGGTACCTAATGGCAGTCAGGCTACCTCTGGCGAGCACATGGAGGGCTGTGCGGCCCCCCCAAAAAATGCCACCCCACACCATGACTGACCCACTGCCAAACCGGTCATGCTGGAGGATGTTGCAGGCAGCAGAACGTTCTCCACAGCGTCTCCAGACTCTGTCACGTCTGTCACATGTGCTCAGTGTGAACCTGCTTTCATCTGTGAAGAGCACAGGGCGCCAGTGGCGAATTTGCCAATCTTGGTGTTCTCTGGCAAATGCCAAACGTCCTGCACGGTGTTGGGCTGTAAGCACAACCCCCACCTGTGGACGTCGGGCCCTCATACCACCCTCATGGAGTCTGTTTCTGACCGTTTGAGCAGACACATGCACATTTGTGGCCTGCTGGAGGGCATTTTGCAGGGCTCTGGCAGTGCTCCTCCTGCTCCTTCTTGCACAAAGGCGGAGGTAGCGGTCCTGCTGCTGGGTTGTTGCCCTCCTACGGCCTCCTCCACGTCTCCTGACGTACTGGCCTGTCTCCTGGTAGCACCTCCATGCTCTGGACACTACGCTGACAGACACAGCAAACCTTCTTGCCACAGCTTGCATTGATGTGCCATCCTGGATGAGCTGCACTACCTGAGCCACTTGTGTGGGTTGTAGACTCCGTCTCATGCTACCACTAGAGTGAAAGCACCGCCAGCATTCAAAAGTGACCAAAACATCAGCCAGGAAGCATAGGAACTGAGAAGTGGTCTGTGGTCACCACCTGCACAACCACTCATTTATAAGGGGTGTCTTGCTAATTGCCTATAATTTCCACCTGTTGTCTATTCCATTTGCACAACAGCATGTGAAATGTATTGTCAATCAGTGTTGCTTCCTAAGTGGACAGTTTGATTTCACAGAAATGTGATTGACTTGGAGTTACATTGTGTTGTTTAAGTGTTCCCTTTATTTTTTTGAGCAGTATACTATAGGGGTTAATGTAATATAATACTGTAGGGGTTAGGGATTAATGTATTATAATACTGTAGGGGTTAGGGGTTAATGTATTATAATACTGTAGGGGTTAATGTATTATAATACTGTAGGGGTTAGGGGTTAATGTACTATAATACTGTAGGGGTTAATGTAATATAATACTGTAGGGGTTAATGTATTATAATACTGTAGGGGTTAGGGGTTAATGTAATATAATACTGTAGGGGTTAATGTAATATAATAATGTAGGGGTTAATGTAATATAATACTGTAGGGGTTAGGGGTTAATGTAATATAATACTGTAGGGGTTAGGGGTTAATGTAATATAATACTGTAGGGATTAATGTAATATAATACTGTAGGGGTTAGGGGTTAATGTAATATAATACTGTAGGGGTTAGGGGTTAATGTAATATAATACTGTAGGGGTTAATGTAATATAATACTGTAGGGGTTAGGGGTTAATGTAATATAATACTGTAGGGGTTAATGTAATATATTACTGTAGAGGTTAGGGGTTAATGTAATATAATACTGTAGGGGTTAATGTAATATACTACTATAGGGGTTAATGTAATATAATACTGTAGGGGTTAGGGGTTAATGTATTATAATACTGTAGGGGTTAGGGGTTAATGTAATATAATACTGTAGGGGTTAGGGGTTAATGTATTATAATACTGTAGGGGTTAGGGGTTAATGTAATATAATACTGTAGGGGTTAATGTATTATAATACTGTAGGGGTTAATGTAATATAATACTGTAGGGGTTAGGGGTTAATGTAATATAATACTGTAGGGGTTAATGTAATATAATACTGTAGGGGTTAATGTAATATAATACTGTAGGGGTTAATGTAATATAATACTGTAGGGGTTAATGTATTATAATACTGTAGGGGTTAGGGGTTAATGTATTATAATACTGTAGGGGTTAGGGGTTATTGTAATATAATACTGTAGAGGTTAGGGGTTAATGTAATATAATACTGTAGGGGTTAATGTAATATAATACTGTAGGGGTTAATGTATTATAATACTGTAGGGGTTAGGGGTTAATGTATTATAATACTGTAGGGGTTAGGGGTTAATGTAATATAATACTGTAGGGGTTAGGGGTTAATGTATTATAATACTGTAGGGGTTAGGGGTTAATGTATTATAATACTGTAGGGGTTAGGGGTTAATGTATTATAATACTGTAGGGGTTAATGTAATATATTACTGTAGGGGTTAATGTAATATAATACTGTAGGATTTAGGGGTTAATGTAATATAATACTGTAGGGGTTAATGTAATATAATACTGTAGGGGTTAGTGGTTAATGTAATATAATACTGTAGAGGTTAGGGGTTAATGTAATATATTACAGTAGGGGTTAGGGGTTAATGTAATATAATAATGTAGGGATTCATGTAATATAATACTGTAGGGGTTAATGTAATATAATACTGTAGGGGTTAATGTAATATAATACTGTAGGGGTTAGGAGTTAATGTAATATAATACTGTAGGGGTTAGGAGTTAATGTAATATAATACTGTAGGGGTTAGGGGTTAATGTAATATAATACTGTAGGGGTTAATGTAATATAATACTGTAGAGATTAATGTAATATAATACTGTAGGGGTTAGGGGTTAATGGTTAGGGGTTAATGTAATATATTACTGTAGGGGTTAATGTAATATAATACTGTAGGGGTTCAGGGGTTAATGTAATATAATACTGTAGGGGTTAATGTATTATAATACTGTAGAGGTTAGGGGTTAATGTAATATATTACTGTAGGGGTTAATGTAATATAATACTGTAGGGGTTAATGTATTATAATACTGTAGAGGTTAGGGGTTAATGTAATATATTACTGTAGGGGTTAATGTAATATATTACAGTAGGGGTTAATGTAATATAATACTGTAGGGGTTAATGTAATATAATACTGTAGGGGTTAGGGGTTAATGTAATGTAATACTGTAGGGGTTAGGGGTTAATGTATTATAATACTGTAGGGGTTAATGTAATATAATACTGTTGGGGTTAGGGGTTAAGGTATTATAATACTGTAGGGGTTAATGTAATATAATACTGTAGGGGTTAGGGGTTAATGTATTATAATACTGTAGAGGTTAGGGGTTAATGTAATATAATACTGTAGGGGTTAGGGGTTAATGTATTATAATACTGTAGGGGTTAATGTATTATAATACTGTAGGGGTTAATGTAATATAATACTGTAGAGGTTAGGGGTTAATGTAATATAATACTGTAGGGGTTAATGTAATATAATACTGTAGGGGTTAATGTAATATAATACTGTAGGGGTTAATGTAATATAATACTATAGGGGTTAATGTACTATAATACTGTAGGGGTTAATGTAATATAATACTGTAGGGGTTAATGTAATATAATACTGTAGGGGTTAATGTATTATAATACTGTAGGGGTTAATGTAATATAATACTGTAGAGGTTAATGTATTATAATACTGTAGGGGTTAGGGGTTAATGTAATATAATACTGTAGGGGTTAATGTAATATAATACTGTAGGGGTTAATGTAATATAATACTGTAGGGGTTAGGGGTTAATGTAATATAATACTGTAGGGGTTAGGGGTTAATGTATTATAATACTATAGGGGTTAATGTAATATAATACTGTAGGGGTTAGGGGTTAATGTAATATAATACTGTAGGGGTTAATGCATTATAATACTGTAGGGGTTAGGGGTTAATGTAATATAATACTGTAGGGGTTAATGTATTATAATACTGTAGGGGTTAGGGGTTAATGTAATATAATACTGTAGGGGTTAATGTATTATAATACTGTAGGGGTTAATGTAATATAATACTGTAGGGGTTAGGGGTTAATGGTTAGGGGTTAATGTAATATAATACTGTAGGGGTTAATGTATTATAATACTGTAGGGGTTAGGGGTTAATGTAATATAATACTGTAGGGGTTAGGGGTTAATGTAATATAAAACTGTAGGGGTTAGGGGTTAATGTATTATAATACTATAGGGGTTAATGTAATATAATACTGTAGGGGTTAGGGGTTAATGTATCATAATAATGTAGGGGTTAGGGGTTAATGTATTATAATACTGTAGGGGTTAGGGGTTAATGTAATATAATACTTTAGGGGTTAATGTATTATAATACTGTAGGGGTTAGGGGTTAATGTAATATAATACTGTAGGGGTTAGGGGTTAATGTAATATAATACTGTAGGGGTTATTGTATTATAATACTGTAGGGGTTAATGTAATATAATACTGTAGGGGTTAGGGGTTAATGGTTAGGGGTTAATGTAATATAATACTGTAGGGGTTAGGGGTTAATGTAATATAATACTGTAGGGGTTAATGTAATATAATACTGTAGGGGTTAATGTAATATAATACTGTAGGGGTTAGGGGTTAATGTAATATAATACTGTAGGGGTTAATGTAATATAATACTGTAGGGGTTAATGTAATATAATACTGTAGGGGTTAATGTATTATAATACTGTAGAGGTTAGGGGTTAAGGTAATATAATACTGTAGGGGTTAGGGGTTAATGTAATATAATACTGTAGGGGTTAGGGGTTAATGTAATATAATTCTGTAGGGGTTAGGGGTTAATGTAATATAATACTGTAGGGGTTAGGGGTTAATGTAATATAATACTGTAGGGGTTAATGTAGTATAATACTGTAGGGGTTAATGTAATATAATACTGTAGGGGTTAGGGGTTAATGTAATATAATACTGTAGAGGTTAGGGGTTAATGTATTATAATACTATAGGGGTTAGGGGTTAATGTAATATAATATTGTAGGGGTTAGGGGTTAATGTAATATAATACTGTAGGGGTTAATGTAATATAATACTGTAGGGGTTAGGGGTTAATGTAATAAAATACTGTAGGGGTTAATGTAATATAATACTGTAGGGGTTAGGGATTTACATTTACATTTAAGTCATTTAGCAGACGCTCTTATCCAGAGCGACTTACAAATTGGTTAATGTAATATAATACTGTAGGGGTTAGGGGTTAATGTATTATAATACTATAGAGGTTAATGTAATATAATACTGTAGGGGTTAGGGGTTAATGTATTATAATACTGTAGGGGTTAATGTAATATAATACTGTAGGGGTTAATGTATTATAATACTGTAGGGGTTAGGGGTTAATGTAATATTATACTGTAGGGGTTAATGTATTATAATACTGTAGGGGTTAGGGGTTAATGTAATATAATACTATAGGGGTTAATGTAATATAATACTGTAGGGGTTAATGTATTATAATACTGTAGGGGTTAATGTAATATAATACTGTAGGGGTTAATGTAATATAATACTGTAGGGGTTAGGGGTTAATGGAAAATAATACTGTAGGGGTTAATGTAATATAATACTGTAGGGGTTAATGTAATATAATACTGTAGGGGTTAATGTAATATAATACTGTAGGGGTTAGGGGTTAATGTAATATAATACTATAGGGGTTAATGTAATATAATACTGTAGGGGTTGATGTATTATAATACTGTAGGGGTTAATGTAATATAATACTGTAGGGGTTAGGGGTTAATGTAATATAATACTGTAGGGGTTAGGGGTTAATGTAATATATTACTGTAGGGGTTAATGTAATATAATACTGTAGGGGTTAATGTAATATAATACTGTAGGGGTTAATGTAATATAATACTGTAGGGGTTAGGGGTTAATGTAATATAATACTGTAGTGGTTAGGGGTTAATGTAATATATTACTGTAGGGGTTAATGTAATATAATACTGTAGGGGTTAATGTAATATAATACTGTAGGGGTTAATGTAATATAATACTGTAGGGGTTAGGGGTTTATGTATTATAATATTGTAGGGGTTAGGGGTTAATGTAATATATTACTGTAGAGGTTAATGTAATATAATACTGTAGAGGTTAGGGGTTAATGTAATATAATACTGTAGGGGTTAATGTAATATAATACTGTAGGGGTTAGGGGTTAATGTAATATATTACTGTAGGGGTTAATGTAATATAATACTGTAGGGGTTTATGTATTATAATACTGTAGGGGTTAGGGGTTAATGTAATATAATACTGTAGGGGTTAATGTAATATAATACTGTAGGGGTTAGGGGTTAATGTAATATAATACTGTAGGGGTTAATGTAATATAATACTGTAGGGGTTAATGTAATATAATACTGTAGGGGTTAGGAGTTAATGTAATATAATACTGTAGGGGTTAGGGGTTAATGTATTATAATACTGTAGGTGTTCATGTAATATAATACTGTAGAGGTTAATGTAATATATTACTATTGGGGTTAATGTAATATAATACTGTAGGGGTTAGGGGTTAATGTAATATAATACTGTAGGGGTTAGGGGTTAATGTAATATAATACTGTAGAGGTTAGGGGTTAATGTAATATATTACTGTAGGGGTTAATGTAATATAATACTGTAGGGGTTAGGGGTTAATGTAATATAATACTGTAGGGGTTAGGGTTTATGTAATATAATACTGTAGAGGTTAGGGGTTAATGTAATATAATACTGTAGGGGTTAATGTAATATAATACTGTAGGGGTTAATGTAATATAATACTGTAGGGTTTAGGGGTTAATGTAATATAATACTGTAGGGGTTAGGGGTTAATGTAATATAATACTGTAGAGGTTAGGGGTTAATGTAATATAATACTGTAGGGGTTAATGTAATATAATACTGTAGGGGTTCGGGGTTAATGTAATATAATACTGTAGGGGTTAGGGGTTAATGTAATATAATACTGTAGAGGTTAATGTAATATATTACTGTAGGGGTTAATGTAATATAATACTGTAGGGGTTAATGTAATATAATACTGTAGGGGTTAATGTATTATAATACTGTAGGGGTTAATGTAATATAATACTGTAGAGGTTAGGGGTTAATGTATTATAATACTGTAGGGGTTAGGGGTTAATGTAATATAATACTGTAGGGGTTAGGGGTTAATGTATTATAATACTGTAGGGGTTAGGGGTTAATGTAATATAATACTGTAAGGGTTAGGGGTTAATGTAATATAATACTATAGGGGTTAATGTAATATATTACTGTAGGGGTTAGGGGTTAATGTATTATAATACTGTAGGGGTTAGGGGTTAATGGTTAGGGGTTAATGTAATATAATACTGTAGGGGTTAGGGGTTAATGTAATATAATACTGTAGGGGTTAATGTAATATAATACTGTAGGGGTTAGGGGTTAATGTATTATAATACTGTAGGGGTTAGGGGTTAATGTATTATAATACTGTAGGGGTTAGGGGTTAATGGTTAGGGGTTAATGTAATATAATACTGTAGGGGTTAATGTAATATAACACTGTAGGGGTTAGGGGTTAATGGTTAGGGGTTAATGTAATATAATACTGTAGGGGTTAATGTAATACAATACTGTAGGGGTTAGGGGTTAATGGTTAGGGGTTAATGTAATATAATACTGTAGGGGTTAGGGGTTAATGTATTATAATACTGTAGGGGTTAATGTATTATAATACTGTAGGGGTTAGGGGTTAATGTATTATAATACTGTAGGGGTTAATGTAATATAATACTATAGGGGTTAATGTAATATAATACTGTAGGGGTTAATGTAATATAATACTGTAGGGGTTAGGGGTTAATGTATTATAATACTGTAGGGGTTAATGTATTATAATACTGTAGGGGTTAGGGGCTAATGTATTATAATACTGTAGGGGTTAGGGGTTAATGTATTATAATACTGTAGGGGTTAATGTAATATAATACCATAGGGGTTAGGGGTTAATGTATTATAATACTGTAGGGGTTAGGGGTTAATATAATACTGTAGGGGTTAATGTAATATAATACTGTAGGGGTTAATGTAATATAATACTGTAGGGGTTAGGGGTTAATGGTTAGGGGTTAATGTATTATAATACTGTAGGGGTTAGGGGTTAATGTAATATAATACTGTAGGGGTTAGGGGTTAATGTAATATAATACTGTAGGGGTTAGGGGTTAATGTAATATAATACTGTAGGGGTTAATGTATTATAATACTGTAGGGGTTAATGTATTATAATACTGTAGGGGTTAGGGGTTAATGTATTATAATACTGTAGGGGTTAATGTAATATAATACTATAGGGGTTAATGTAATATAATACTATAGGGGTTAATGTAATATAATACTGTAGGGGTTAGGGGTTAATGTATTATAATACTGTAGGGGTTAGGGTTTAATGTAATATAATACTGTAGGGGTTAGGGGTTAATGTATTATAAAACTGTAGGGGTTAATGTAATATAATACTGTAGGGGTTAGGGGTTAATGTAATATAATACTGTAGGGGTTAATGTAATATAATACTGTAGGGGTTAGGGGTTAATGTAATATAATACTGTAGGGGTTAGGGCTTAATGTAATATAATTCTGTAGGGGTTAGGGGTTAATGTATTATAATACTATAGGGGTTAATGTAATATAATACTGTAGGGGTTAGGGGTTAATGTAATATAATACTTTAGGGGTTAATGTAATATAATACTGTAGGGGTTAGGGGTTAATGTAATATAATACTGTAGGGGTTAGGGGTTAATGTAATATAATACTGTAGGGGTTAATGTATTATAATACTATAGGGGTTAATGTAATATAATACTGTAGGGGTTAGGGGTTAATGTAATATAATACTGTAGGGGTTAAGGGTTAATGTAATATAATACTGTAGGGGTTAATGTAATATAATACTGTAGGGGTTAATGTAATATAATACTGTAGGGGTTAATGTATTATAATACTATAGGGGTTAATGTAATATAATACTGTAGGGTTTAGGGGTTAATGTAATATAATACTGTAGGGGTTAGGGGTTAATGTAATATAATACTGTAGGGGTTAATGTATTATAATACTGTAGGGGTTAGGGGTTAATGTAATATAATACTGTAGGGGTTAATGTAATATAATACTGTATGGGTTAATGTAATATAATACTGTAGGGGTTAGGGGTTAATGTAATATAATACTGTAGGGGTTAATGTAATATAATACTGTAGGGGTTAGGGGTTAATGTAATATAATGCTGTAGGGGTTAATGTAATATAATACTGTAGGGGTTAATGTAATATAATTCTGTAGGGGTTAGGGGTTAATGTAATATAATACTGTAGGGGTTAATGTAATATAATACTGTAGGGGTTAGGGGTTAATGGTTAGGGGTTAATGTATTATAATACTGTAGGGGTTAGGGGTTAATGTAATATAATACTGTAGGGGTTAGGGGTTAATGTAATATAATACTGTAGGGGTTAGGGGTTAATGTAATATAATACTGTAGGGGTTAGGGGTTAATGGTTAGGGGTTAATGTATTATAATACTGTAGGGGTTAGGGGCTAGGGGTTAGGAGTTAAGGGTTAGGGATTAGGAGTTAGGGGCTAGGCGTTAGGGGTTTGGGGTTAATGCATTGTAATACTGTAGGGATTAGGGGCTAGTGGTCAGGAGTTAGGGGCTAGGGATTAGGAGTTAGGGGCTCGGGGCTAGGCGTTAGGGGCTTGGGGTTAGGAGTTAGGGGCTAGGGATTAGGGGTTAGGGGTTAGGATAATATGCCAACATGCTCATTACATGATGGTCCAGTCTTTTTCAATAATAAAAATAGATTTTAAATCACAGGTTTTTATTGCCCTCAGAGAAATGTATTGTTTATTTATTGAGGGTTAGGGGCTAGGGGTTAGGGGCTAGGGGTTAGAGGTTAGGGGCTAGGGGTTAGGGCCTAGGGGTTAGGGTATAGGGGTTAGGGGCTAGGGGTTAGGAGTTAGGGGCTTGGGTTTAGGGGTTAGGGTATAGGGGTTAGGAGTTAGGGGCTTGGGGTTAGGGGTTAAGGTATAGGGGTTAGGGGCTAGGGGTTAGGGGTTAGGGGCTTGGGGTTAGGGGTTAGGGGTTAGGAGTTAGGGGCTTGGGGTTAGGAGTTAAGGTATAGGGGTTAGGGGCTAGGGGTTAGGGGTTAGGTGTTAGGTATCAAAACCACCTAGAAATGTGTATTATTACTTAGTATGTTATCATAAATTGACGTACTACATTTTTGTGAGGTTGGGAAGGAAGAAACCTGTATGTTCAACTGTATCTTTAATAAATGAATATTTGTCGCTACCTGGTATACATCATAGTTCTGTTATTTTTTATAAGTCAACTTTTTTTGGGGGGGGGGGGTCTACGCTTCAACGATCTACGATTTCCAGACATTGAAAACATTTCTAGACATGTTGTTTTTTTCCTGACCATGTAACCTGACCAGGGGAAAACTCTGGGGTCCTAATTACAGCCTATAACGAGGGTTCGGAGTTTTTCCTGATCAGGTCATGAGGTCCAGAAAATTCTCCTGGCGCTAATTACTGTCTGTAGTAAGATTAGCTTGCTCAGTCTGTAAAATAGGTTCAAATCCCCTCTGTAACCAGTAATCCCCACAATGCTAACAACCTACCATTGGTGGCCAGTTATGGCCAGCTTCAGTCTGTTGTAATTAGCTTCGGCCTTATTAGGAGATCCTGGTAACTGAGGGACTTTAAAAACACTGTCCGCTCATTCATTCTGTTCGCTCCTGTTTTTAGTTGTTTACAAGTGACAAACAGGTAATTGGCTTGTTATTCTAAGTGTACATATAGTGTAATGCAGTAAACACATGTTGTATTATATCTTGTTGTTGTCTTATCTCTCTCAGTGGGACTGTTTAATTAGGAACGTATTCAATAGTATGGGGAAGTGACCATGGAATAACTGACAAAGCACATTAAGGAACTGACAAAACACAAGCCAAATGCAAAGGAGATGATTAGTTGATTTTTTTGTCATATTAGGTATAATTGTGTCATTTTCACACTCATAGATTCCCCCCCCCCAAAAAAAATGTTGTGTTACAAAGTGTGCTTGAAATGAATTTTATTGTATTTTTTTTTGTCAACAATTTACTCTGTAATGTCAAAGTGGAATAAAATTTAAACAACAACAACAAAAAAATGTATGGAAAACAAACAGTAATATATTTTGATTAGATAAGTATTCAACCACCGGAGTCAATACACGTTAGAATCAACTTTGGCAATGATAACAGCTGGGATTCTGGGTAAATCTCGAAGAGCTTTGCACACCTGGATTGTACAATGTTTGCCCAATATCCTCTCCAGCAACTGTAGTTAGGAAGGACGTCTGTATCTTTGTAGTGAATGGGTGAATTTAGACATCATCCAAAGTGTAATTAATAACTTCAATGTTTTGACTTTTTTTTATCTCAATAGGTGCCCTTCTTTGAGAGGCATTGGAAGTATTTGTGGTTGAATCTGTGTTTGAAATTCATTGCTCGACTGAGGGACCTTACAGATAATTGTATGTGTGAGGTACAGAGACGAGGTAGTCATTAAAACATCATGTTAAACACTATTGCACACAGAGTGCACGCAATTTATCATGTGACTTGTTAAGCAAATCTTTACCCCTGAACGAATTTAGGCTTGACATAACAAAGAGGTTGAAATCTGCAAGTTTCATTCCAAAACGCCATATATTCATTTTCAGAAATGTTGGTAAATTTTATTTTATTGTTTAAAGAAATTATCACAAGATGATGTTGTTCAATAACAGACAGATTTTAAACAAAATCATATCACTTAATGGTTTCATTTCAGAGAGACAAATAATCATGTTTTTTGTTGTTGCTAAATGCTATATATCCGCCTCACTCTCAGAGAAATCAGTAGTACTGCTAGGTTTTACACAGGGAAATGTAACAAATAACTACATTTTTAATAAGTTAAAGTACAAACGATACATTTGTGACATCAATATTGAAATGTTTAAAAATTATGATGAAATAGAACAGTAAAACATTTCCATATGGCATTTTAGTAATTTAGCAGCCGCTCTTATCCAGAGCGACTTACAGTTCGTGAATTCATCTTAAATCAAAATCAAATCAAATGTATTTATAAAGCCCTTCTTACATCAGCTGATATCTCAAAGTGCTGTACAGAAACCCAGCCTAAAACCCCCCAAACAGCAAGCAATGCAGGTGTAGAAGATATCTAGGTGGGACAACCACATATCACAGTCAAATATACAGGATACCATTCCAGCTAAACATTTCAAACACTGTGTTCACAAAACATTAAAAACACTTGCTCTTTCCTTGACATAGATTGATCAGGTGAAAGCTACGATCCCTTATTGACGAGCACCGGTTTGTGTCAAGAACTACAACGCTGCTGGGTTTTTCCACGCTCAACCGTTTCCCGTGTGTATCAAGAATGGTTCACCACCCAAAGAACATCCAGCCAACTTGACACAACTGTGCGGAAGGAGTAGAGTCATCATGCGCCAGTATCCCTGTGGAACGCTTTCGACACCGTGTAGAGTCCATACCCCGACGAATTGAGGCTGTTCTGAGGGCAATTCAATATTAAGGAAGGTGTTCTTAATGTTTTGTACACTCTTTGTATAGTGTTTTAGCATCTAAAAAAAAAAGCACTTTCATACACATCAAACAAACTCTGAATTAAAAATCTGAGAACAGTAATATTTTACACACACATGAAGGTATCCATAAGCAATTATTTCTGATGAAAAAAACACAAATGTGAAAAATTGGTGGATATAACATTTTGACTTATTGACTTATTGATATTTTAGCTTTTATTTTTTTTAAATTAATTTGTACAAATGTCTAAGAACATAAATCCACTTTTAGATTATGGTGTATTGTGTGTAGATCAGTGACACAAAATCTCAGTTTAATAAATGTTTTAATTCAGGCTGTAAAACAACAAAGTGTGGAAAAAGTCAAGGAGTGTGAATAATTTCTGAAGTAATTATCTAACCCTAACCCTAACTAAAGTAGAGCTTTGAAACTAATCACATTTCAACAGTAGCAACCTGAACAGTCAATACTTTGTTTACTCTTGTGTTGAACATTTTCAAAATACGGTTTCGTATTTCCTTCGTCCGGACGCCATAGATTATTGGATTGACACTTGCTGGTAAAACAATATACATCACCCCTAGAAAAGTATTGATATCAGTTGGAATTTGAATATTCAGATTGCGTGACAGAAAAGTAACAGTACCAATCAGATAAAAACACATTATTACAATAAGGTGGGTGCCACAAGTGTGGAACGCTTTCCATCTATCCTCCCCTGCTGCTGTAAACAACACTACATTCAGAATCTTCATGTAGGAGAACAAAATGACACCAATATCAATTCCCACAAAACAGATAATCACAGCCAATCCCATAGCATTATTCTTGTCCGTGTTACCACATGCTAGGCTAACCAGGGCCATGTGGTCACAGTAGCAATGGTTGATGACATTGGAGTCACAGAAAGACAGAGAACCAGCTAGTGCAACTAGTACAAACATGATGGAACCACTCCTTATAACAGTGAACATCAACAGTCTGGCAAACATGGCGGAGTTGAGGATGCGAGTGTAGTGTAGAGGGAAGCAGATAGCCACGTAACGGTCCAGAGCCATGACCAGGAGAATAGTCGACTCTACTGACGAGAGGAAGTGAGTGAAAAACATCTGAGTCAAACAGCCGGCCAAGGAGATGTCATTCCAGTCAAACAGAAAGCCGAGCAACATGTTAGGGACGATGACAGTAGCCACCATTATGTCCACCGCCGCCAAGCCACATATTAATATATACATGGGGCTGTGGAGGCTCTCCATAATTCTAATCACGTAGATCAACAAAGAGTTTCCCACCAAGATTAAAATGTAGGTCATGAAAAACGGTAAGAAAAGTAGTCGTCTGTACTCGTAGATCTCTGGGAATCCCAGAAAGACGAACTCGTTGTGTGAAAAATTGATTCCCTGGAATTCTTCAATCATTACACTTTTGAGTATTGCCAATGAATTGAGACGAAAACAAACAAAAAAACACACAAAGGTCAAATTTAAATGTTTTCATTGACACAATATTTTCAATACTCTGATATGTATGAATGGTATACAAATGCCATAATAAACCAACTTGCTGTTGTTCTTGTTTTCTTTCCGCTGTTCAGTCATTGGTCTGTAGAGTATAATTTGGTCGTTGGTCTGTAGAGTGGAACTGTATGTGGTCCAATAAATTGACATTTCTACCCACATGAGACTTTATACCCCAAACCAGACATCCCATGAGACAACTTACTTAACCTCCCCTTCTTATATTGAGCTTATCTACAGTATGACTGCACTGTTTTTAAAAAATTATTTAACGTTATTATTGTCCCTTAACCAGCTCCTTTCTCTGACTCCACCCACCACTAAGCAGTGCTCTTTAATCATGGTTCTTTGAGCTGGATGATTTAAACCTAATCTAAGGTTACCAAAGGGATTACTAGAAACTTTCTAAGTTTACCAGTAAACTATCAGAATTTAGTTAACTATCATGGTTCATTTTAAATGTTTATAAAATAACATGTAGTGGTCTTTTTGGGTACGTGAAATTACCACAATGATCTCTGCGTGACCTCTGCGTGGCCTCCGCGTGGCCTCCGCGTGGCCTTATCACATGGAAAATATATGGGGGGGAAAAAATTAAACAAGATGATTTAAAAATAGAATGACAAAGCTGTGTAAAACATTATCCTAAATATAAACCATCTACTTAGTGAATACAAACAGACAGACCTGGACGAGATCTTTAAGGTCAGGGTCTTCAGCAAGGTACTTGGAGTCCAACAGACAGGCCTGGATGAGATCTTTGAGGTCAGGGCCCTCCTCAAGGCTCACAAAATCATTTTAGACCCAAGCCCCCCCTGTACCCGTACTTTGAAGTACTCCCCTCTGGGTGCAGGTATAGGACACCGCTCAGCAGGAAAAACACAACTAGACAATAATTTGTGCCAGGTGTGATATCCCTCCTAAAATAGCTGGGGCTAATGTTCCTAGACCCAGTAAGGCCAGCAGGCTAATGTTCCTATCCACCCAGTAAGGCCAGCAGGCTAATGTTCCTATAGACCCAGTAAGGCCAGCAGGCTAATGTTCCTATCCACCCAGTAAGGCCAGCAGGCTAATGTTCCTATAGACCCAGTAAGGCCAGCAGGCTAATGTTCCTATCCACCCAGTAAGGCCAGCAGGCTAATGTTCCTATCCACCCAGTAAGGCCAGCAGGCTAATGTTCCTATCCACCCAGTAAGGCTAACAGGCTAATGTTCCTATCCACCCAGTAAGGCCAGCAGGCTAATGTTCCTATCCACCCAGTAAGGCCAGCAGGCTAATGTTCCTATCCACCCAGTAAGGCCAGCAGGCTAATGTTCCTATCCACCCAGTAAGGCCAGCAGGCTAATGTTCCTATCCACCCAGTAAGGCCAGCAGGCTAATGTTCCTATCCACCCAGTAAGGCCAGCAGGCTAATGTTCCTATCCACTCAGTAAGGCTAGCAGGCTAATGTTCCTATCCACTCAGTAAGACCAGCAGGCTAATGTTCCTATCCACCCAGTAAGGCCATCAGGCTAATGTTCCTATCCACCCAGTAAGGCCAGCAGGCTAATGTTCCTATCCACCCAGTAAGGCCAGCAGGCTAATGTTCCTATAGACCCAGTAAGGCTAGCAGGCTAATGTTCCTATCCACCCAGTAAGGCTAGCATGCTAATGTTCCTATAGACCCAGTAAGGCCAGCAGGCTAATGTTCCTATCCACCCAGTAAGGCCAGCAGGCTAATGTTCCTATAGACCCAGTAAGGCCAGCAGGCTAATGTTCCTATCCACCCTGTAAGGCCAGCAGGCTAATGTTCCTATCCACCCAGTAAGGCCAGCAGGCTAATGTTCCTATCCACCCAGTAAGGCCAGCATGCTAATGTTCCTATCCACCCAGTAAGGCCAGCAGGCTAATGTTCCTATAGACCCAGTAAGGCCAGCAGGCTAATGTTCCTATCCACCCAGTAAGGCCAGCAGGCTAATGTTCCTATAGACCCAGTAAGGCCAGCAGGCTAATGTTCCTATCCACCCTGTAAGGCCAGCAGGCTAATGTTCCTATAGACCCAGTAAGGCCAGCAGGCTAATGTTCCTATCCACCCAGTAAGGCCAGCAGGCTAATGTTCCTATCCACCCAGTAAGGCCAGCAGGCTAATGTTCCTATCCACCCAGTAAGGCCAGCAGGCTAATGTTCCTATCCACCCAGTAAGGCCAGCAGGCTAATGTTCCTATAGACCCAGTAAGGCCAGCAGGCTAATGTTCCTATCCACCCAGTAAGGCCAGCAGGCTAATGTTCCTATCCACCCAGTAAGGCCAGCAGGCTAATGTTCCTATCCACCCAGTAAGGCCAGCAGGCTAATGTTCCTATCCACCCAGTAAGGCCAGCAGGCTAATGTTCCTATCCACTCAGTAAGGCCAGCAGGCTAATGTTCCTATAGACCCAGTAAAGCCAGCAGGCTAATGTTCCTATCCACCCAGTAAGGCCAGCAGGCTAATGTTCCTATCCACCCAGTAAGGCCAGCAGGCTAATGTTCCTATCCACCCAGTAAGGCCAGCAGGCTAATGTTCCTATCCACCCAGTAAGGCCAGCAGGCTAATGTTCCTATCCACTCAGTAAGGCCAGCAGGCTAGTCTTTAAAAACATTTTTTTTATTGGTATGTAACTGTTATAAAAGTTGTATTGTCAATTTTGTTTTGTATTTAAACACCACTTTAAAAGTGTACATGACACTGCAAAAAAAAAATAGCCATGGGGACAATAAAGTCAGTAAGTAAACATAACTTTTTTTAAAGAAAACTCTCAGTTTTTGCCATAGCCCTGACTGGCTTTCATGCGATTTAAAGGTGAGCTTGTCTGAGGTATCGGATTCAGTTGCTATCCAATGGAGTGTTGCGATTGTTTGCCTAAAATTCTGGGGTTGGGCTTGGCGAGGGGTCAGTTGGGTCCCGTGTGGCTCAGTTGGTAGAGCATGGTGTTTGCAACACCAGGGTTGTGGGTTCGATTCCCACGGGGGACCAGTATGGAGAAAAAAATATATATATAATTTTTTATGAAAGGTGTGCGTTCACTACTGTAAGTTGCTCTGGATAAGAGCGTCTGCTAAATGACTAAAAATGTAATTGAAAATATTGCCATTGTTGATGCAATGCTTTTTAAAAGTTATTAATTAGGGTATTTTCTCTCTAACCACATGATCTATCAACTAAAAAAGAATGGGAAATATGGACACAGCTATGGAAAAACGAATACTATAAATGGATTCTTAAAAAAAAAAATATTCAAGTACAAATTAGCAAAGTTACCATAGATTGCAATAGAATTTCTGTTATCACTGAAGATTCAGGTAACTTTGGTAAATTACTGGTATCATTGCAACCCTAAACCTGACTGACCAGTTTGGCTTAGGAGACGGGAAGGAGACCATTCCTAACTCTGACACTAACCCAACATGATGAGAGAATGGGGAGACCATCCCTAACCCAACATGATGAGAGAATGGGGAGACCATCCCTAACCCAGCATGATGAGAGAATGGGGAGACCATCCCTAACCCAACATGATGAGAGAATGGGGAGACCATCCCTAACCCAGTGTGATGAGAGAGTGGGGAGACCCTCCCTAACCCAGTGTGATGAGAGAATGGGGAGACCATCCCTAACCCAGTGTGATGAGAGAGTGGGGAGACCCTCCCTAACCCAGTGTGATGAGAGAGTGGGGAGACCCTCCCTAACCCAACATGATGAGAGAATGGGGAGACCATCCCTAACCCAACATGATGAGAGAATGGGGAGACCATCCCTAACCCAACATGATGAGAGAATGGGGAGACCATCCCTAACCCAACATGATGAGAGAATGAGGAGACCATCCCTAACCCAACATGATGAGAGAATGGGGAGACCATCCCTAACCCAACATGATGAGAGAATGGGGAGACCATCCCTAACCCAACATGATGAGAGAATGGGGAGACCATCCCTAACCCAGTGTGATGAGAGAGTAGGGAGACCATCCCTAACCCAACATGATGAGAGAATGGGGAGACCATCCCTAACCCAACATGATGAGAGAATGGGGAGACCATCCCTAACCCAGTGTGATGAGAGAGTGGGGAGACCATCCCTAACCCAGTGTGATGAGAGAATGGGGAGACCATCCCTAACCCAGTGTGATGAGAGAGTGGGGAGACCATCCCTAACCCAACATGATGAGAGAATGGGGGAGACCATCCCTAACCCAGTGTGATGAGAAAATGGGGAGACCATCCCTAACCCAGTGTGATGAGAGAGTGGGGAGACCATCCCTAACCCAGTGTGATGAGAAAATGGGGAGACCATCCCTAACCCAACATGATGAGAGAGTAGGGAGACCATCCCTAACCCAACATGATGAGAGAGTGGGGAGACCATCCCTAACCCAGTGTGATGAGAGAATGGGGGAGACCCTCCCTAACCCAACATGATGAGAGAATGGGGAGACCATCCCTAACCCAGTGTGATGAGAGAATGGGGAGACCATCCCTAACCCTACATGATGAGAGAATGGGGAGACCATCCCTAACCCAACATGATGAGAGAATGGGGAGACCATCCCTAACCCAACATGATGAGAGAATGGGGGAGACCATCCCTAACCCAGTGTGATGAGAGAATGGGGAGACCATCCCTAACCCAACATGATGAGAGAATGGGGAGACCATCCCTAACCCAACATGATGAGAGAATGGGGAGACCATCCCTAACCCAACATGATGAGAGAGTGGGGAGACCATCCCTAACCCAACCTGATTTGAGAGTGGGGAGACCATCCCTAACCCAACATGATGAGAGAATGGGGAGACCATCCCTAACCCAACATGATGAGAGAATGGGGAGACCCTCCCTAACCCAGCATGATGAGAGAATGGGGAGACCATCCCTAACCCAACATGATGAGAGAGTGGGGAGACCATCCCTAACCCAACATGATGAGAGAATGGGGAGACCATCCCTAACCCAACATGATGAGAGAATGGGAAGACCATCCCTAACCCAGTGTGATGAGAGAATGGGGAGACCATCCCTAACCCAGTGTGATGAGAGAGTAGGGAGACCATCCCTAATCCAACATGATGAAAGAGTGGGGAGACCATCCCATGGTCATTGTCGTTGTTTAATTGGCGCTGTAATGAACATTATAGGTGTGCTACTTCAGCGTCAACACTTGTTATTTACACACTAAATTACCCATGAGGCATCATGCCGGTCGTACTGGACACAGAGGATGGTGACATCCCCAAGGGGCCAATTAGCAACGAGACAGTGTGACCGGGAGTCCAATTAGCCAATGAAATGTGCCGACTGGGAGTCAGTGAAGAATTACTCTCTAACTATGGCCATTAATTATTAACAATTATTACTGTCCTGTCCTTTCCTGCGTCTTAGATTATCAACAACAGCCTTCCTGTCCTGTCCTGTGTCTTTGTCTTTGTCCACAGATCTGCACATATGAAGGAAGATTATTCTGATGTAGTTTAAGAATAACTATATTTTTCCCTAAAGGAACTTTAGTCTAGATTGCGGCAGCTGTATTTTTTAAGTTTTTTTTTGAAAACAGACTGAATGGAAAAATGTGCTCTGATTTTTTTGTCGGTTGTATTTTATTTGGGGTTAAATGTTATTCAGGTATATGTGTTAATGTTAATCACGTTGTAATTAAGTGTTTAAATTATGCGGACACGATCTCCGTGTATACCTTTGTGAGGTCATAGCGTACATTTTGTTGCACTTGTTTTCTACTCTTGTAATCTCTACACCCTTTTGTTTCTGCAACGCCTGCAACTATGGAGCAAGTCGTTTTGAGGTGACAATCAGTCCTTTTGCTTTATCTTAAAATAAATATATAGGCATAGGACCAGGCCTTAAATTCACTTTTTTGGTCCACCAGCCACTGTGGCAGGTAGATTTAAAAATCTACCAGTCACTCAGATTTGTTTACGAGTCCAAATATTTTTTGGTGCTAAAATTACACAAACAAAACCCCAAAAACAGATGAGTATGCTTTGTAATGTTTCTAAAAAACAATACATTTAAATGTATTACTCATAAGAAGTAATGTGCTATATTGTTTTAATTTCATTTAAAAATTAAATCATTTAAAAATTGTAACCTGAGTCTTTTAACAAAAATATCAAAGATGAGACAAATGTTCACCCGCCCTTTTAAGGACAGGCGGTAACACGAGAGCCTATGGAGCAATGTTGTCTTCTCATCCCTTTGCAGTTTAAACTCAAACATTAAAAAACAACCTATCACTCTAAGTACCAACTCAGGGTTCTTATAGTCAGAGTGTCCTCCCTGATATTGAAAAGTTTTGGGAGTTCGATCCCCGGGGCCGAGTCATACCCAAGACTGTTAAAAATTGTACAATCTTGTTTCTGCTTGGCACTTAGCATGAAAGGAGATAGATTTGGTGGGTAAGGCCCTGCGTCTCTAATGTCCTGTCCAGGCGGTGTACTTGAACATCAAGCGCCACCCGCTACAGAAACAGGAAATAGGCTTCTGCTCCTGTGAGCCGCTTCGGCTCGCACAAGCAAAAAGACTCATGCAAGGCTACTTGCATCACTCTGACCATCAGACTCAACTGATCACACATAAACATGATAAACAAGGTTTGAAACAGACATAAAAAATATATATATATATATTACCAAGAACAACATGGTTTATTGTATTCAGTACAAAACAAGTCAATTATGACAAGTCTATTTTATTAAATGTAAAATATTTAAGCAAGTGAACTCTAATCTCTTTCGTTCTATAACCATATATGACAGGATTAAAACAACCAGGGACTAGAAGATAC
Source organism: Salmo trutta (assembly GCF_901001165.1). NCBI lineage: Eukaryota > Metazoa > Chordata > Actinopteri > Salmoniformes > Salmonidae > Salmo > Salmo trutta. Next base: position 87,019,125 of record NC_042969.1, on the reverse strand, counting down.
ATCAGACTGATAAACACGCGGAAATCGGGAGGGACAGCGTTCACCCTATAGCCAATGAACGCTGTCATCGCACTTAAATAAGCAACACAAATAACTATAATATGAGTACTGCAGGTATCAATGGCCTTCTGCCGCGAATCTCCTGAGGGTGATTTCCATATAGCCATAAAGATGACCACATAGGAATACACTATGAATATACAGTCGGTAGTCGGTATGCAAAAAGCCACTACACCTGCGATGTAGTTTCTGGAAACGTTACCACAAGCCAGACTAACCACTGAGGTGTGCTCACAAAAGCAATGGTACATCGTATTGGACTTGCAAAATGTAAGAGGAATTATCAAACCAACCATCACAACAATCACAACAGTGTTTCGAATCACAAACACGGCGTTAAAAATAAGAGAATTAGTCACGTTGATATAGTCGTTATATCTCAGAGGAAGACAGATAGCAACGTAACGATCTATAGCCATACCCAGTAAGATAGTGGATTGAAAACAGGCACAGTAATGAATGCAAAACATCTGAACAAGACATTCCTCTCTAGAAATCAAATTAATGTTGGATAGGAAACTAATCAGCATCCTGGGTACAAACATCACAGGCAAAGCAATACCCAGAGCTGATATGGCTCCTATAAGGACATACATAGGAGCGTGTAACGTGTGTTGTTTGGTAATCACTAGAATAAGAGCAGAGTTAGCAACTAGAGAGTAAACAAAAACCATAAAAAAAGGCGCAAACAGAAGAGGACGATACTGTAGAAGACTGCTGAATCCATTCAGGTAGAGGATTTGGTGAGAGACGTTGCTTGGTGAGCGTTCCATGCCAGACCCCGGAACCACACGTCACTACAACGGATAAACCATTAAGAAAACATTTTCACTAGAATTTACAATTGTTGCAAGAAGAAGTTATACTGTACCTTCATTACATCAGCTCTTATAAATCAACAACACATAGTGATGCAACGCAAATCCAAAACAACAGAATGAATTGGAAAAGGGAAATATCAGGTCATAAAAGACTTATCCCACAAGAACAGATAAATGTTAAATACATGTTAACATATGAAGCAAAGTACCATCATCAGATGACTAGGGGTAGGGGTAAAGGTAAGGAGACCTACCTATGCTGTAGAACACTGGAGAGGCTCTGAATACCAGACAGGGTTAGAGGGTAGGAGACTCTGAATACCAGACAGGGTTAGGGGGTAGGAGACTCTGAATACCAGACAGGGTTAGGGGGTAGGAGACTCTGAATACCAGACAGGGTTAGGGGGTAGGAAGCTCTGAATACCAGACAGGGTTAGAGGGTAGGAGACTCTGAATACCAGACAGGGTTAGGGGGTAGCAAGCTCTGAATACCAGACAGGATTACAGGGTAGGAGACTCTGAATACCAGACAGGATTAGGGGGTAGGAAGCTCTGAATACCAGACAGGAGAATATGATAAGTATTACAGGCTCAAGTTTATCTTATGTGAAAACACATTTCTCCCTCATTATTCCTTCAGCAACTCTTTGCCTCCTGCTTTGCCTCCTGCTTAAATCTACTTCTAACCCTAACCCTTAAATACCCTTCCCTCCTGTCCCCTGGTAGAGCGTTGGGCCATTGATGTAATATAGATGTCCACACAGGAGTCCAATCATACTGGCCAAAACACTGTGTACCAACAGCATGTTGTGATGATGTGATATTTGGGCCAAAATAGGTGAGTACACACAGTTCTCATTAGAATCCCAAGGTGAAGCTAGGGGCTGGACAGCATGTCCTGACGGACAGATCCAAACGTATTGCGTTCACTAACAAGACTGAGGATGTACAGAGCGGTTTTGAATAATGTCATGTGCACTAACACTACATTAACCCTAACCTCTACACTTTACAGTGCATGATATACAGCATGAGATTTACCCAGAAAACCAACAAAGACAACATATTACACCAAAAAATAAACATATTGGTGTCAATTAGTTCTAGAATGAGTTGAGTTGTGTTGGTTGTGACGTAGTTATGACCAATTAGTTCTAGAATGAGTTGAGTTGTGTTGGTTGTGAGGTAGTTACGACCAATTAGTTCTAGAATGAGTTGAGTTGTGTTGGTTGTGAGGTAGTTACAACCAATTAGTTCTAGAATGAGTTGAGTTGTGTTGGTTGTGAGGTAGTTACGACCAATTAGTTCTAGAATGAGCTGAGTTGTGTTGGTTGTGAGGTAGTGACAACCAATTAGTTCTAGAATGAGTTGAGTTGTGTTGGTTGTGAGGTAGTTACGACCAATTAGTTCTAGAATGAGTAGAGTTGTGTTGGTTGTGAGGTAGTTACGACCAATTAGTTCTAGAATGAGTTGAGTTGTGTTGGTTGTGAGGTAGTTACAACCAATTAGTTCTAGAATGAGCTGAGTTGTGTTGGTTGTGAGGTAGTTACGACCAATTAGTTCTAGAATGAGCTGAGTTGTGTTGGTTGTGAGGTAGTGACAACCAATTAGTTCTAGAGTGAGTTGAGTTGTGTTGGTTGTGAGGAAGTTACGACCAATTAGTTCTAGAATGAGCTGAGTTGTGTTGGTTGTGAGGCAGTTACGAGCAATTAGTTCTAGAATGAGTTGTGTTGGTTGTGAGGTAGTGACAACCAATTAGTTCTAGAATGAGCTGAGTTGTGTTGGTTGTGAGGTAGTTACGACCAATTAGTTCTAGAATGATCTGAGTTGTGTTGGTTCTGAGGTATTTACGACCAATTAGTTCTAGAATGATCTGAGTTGTGTTGGTTGTGAGGTAGTTACGACCAATTAGTTCTAGAATGAGCTGAGTTGTGTTGGTTGTGAGGTAGTGACAACCAATTAGTTCTACAATGAGTTGAGTTGTGTTGGTTGTGAGGTAGTGACAACCAATTAGTTCTAGAATGAGCTGAGTTGTGTTGGTTGTGAGGTAGTGACAACCAATTAGTTCTAGAATGAGCTGAGTTGTGTTGGTTGTGAGGTTGTTACGACCAATTAGTTCTAGAATGAGTTGAGTTGTGTTGGTTGTGAGGTAGTTACGACCAATTAGTTCTAGAATGAGCTGAGTTGTGTTGGTTGTGAGGTAGTTACGACCAATTAGTTCTAGAATGAGCTGAGTTGTGTTGGTTGTGAGGTAGTGACAACCAATTAGTTCTAGAATGAGTTGAGTTGTGTTGGTTGTGAGGTAGTTACGACCAATTAGTTCTAGAATGAGTAGAGTTGTGTTGGTTGTGAGGTAGTTACATGAGTCTGAGCCTGTGTTGGTCCTTCAAAGCCAAAAACCCCTCATAGTAGATCATAATATAGAAGGAATTTCTCTAAGCTGCTAATGAGAACCTTGACGACCTTGTACCTAGCCAGTGGGGATTCCGGTAGTGTGCCCCCAACCAGGCAGTGGCAGTGTTGGCAACACTAGCTGCAGAAATCCATGGTGAGGGGGTGACACTCTGAAATTCAGAGAGGGTTGCAAATTATTGTGGCCCTTGTGGCACAAAATAATCAAAGGTCTGACTGCACAGAGATGCTTGGAGAAATGGCCACAACAGGGGACCAGCGTGTGTGTGTTTCAGGGGAAGGGGGTGTATCTGATCTCCATCACCTAGGATGTGACAATGGCTCATCAAATCTCCCCATTTTTGCCAGTTTTTGCTCAGTTTTGCAGGCCTTCTCATACAGCTGAAACTGTATATGCATTCGTATATCAAGTCCTTTCTTCAGTTGGGGTCTGGGATGGAACAACTCTTTTGCATCTGAGTGTATGGTTGTTTGTAGGGGAAAGGTGTTGAGTGTGTATGAGTGTTTGTGTGTGTGTGTGTGTGTGTGTGTGTGTGTGTGTGTGTGTGTGTGTGTGTGTGTGTGTGTGTGTGTGTGTGTGTGTGTGTGTGTGTGTGTGTGCGTGTGCGTGCGTGTGTGTGCGTGTGTGTATGTGTGTCGCACAACTGTTGCTGGGGAGTAAAGATGTTAGGGACAATATAGGATTGTTTGCTAAAATAATAAATGCTTGCCAAAAATTCAATTTTTGTCGTGGCAATCCTGGTTAGAGGTAACAATCCTTTGCATGAACTGCCTACATTATTACAAATAGGATTTGTTAATTATGGAAATTGAGATAAACAGGATTTTTATATATATATACAGTACCAGTCAAAGGTTTGGACACACCTACTCATTCCAGGGTTTTTCTTGATTTTTACTATTTTCTACATTGTCGAATAATAGTGAAGACATCAAAGCTATGAATAACACATATTGAATAATGTAGTAACCAAAAAATTATTAAACAAATCAAAATATATTTTATATTTGAGATCTTCAAAGTAGCCACCCTTTGCCTTGATGACAGTTTTTCACACTCTTGGCATTCTCTCAACCAGCTTCATGAGGTAGTCATCTGGAATGCATTTCAATTAACAGGTGTGCCCTGTTAAAAGTTCATTTGTGGAATTTCTTTCTTTCTTAATGCATTTGAGCCAATCAGCTGTGTAGTGACAAGATAGGGGTGGTATACAGAAGATAGCCCTTTTTGGTAAAATACCAAGTTCATACTATGGCAGGAACAGCTCAAATAAACAAAGAAAAACGACAGTCCATCATTACTTTAAGACATGAAGGTCAGTCAATGTGGAACATTTCAAGAACTTTGAAAGTTTCTTCAAGTTCAGCCACAAAAACCATCAATCGCTATGATAAAACTGGCTCTCATGAGGACCGCCACAGGAAAGGAAGACCCAGAGTTACCTCTGCTGCAGAGGATAAGTTCATTAGAGTTAACAGCCTCAGAAATTGCAGCCCAAATAAGTTGTTCATGTCACGCCTGCTCCCGCTGCCTCTCTCTGGCGCTCGAGGGCACCAGGCTGCTCATCATTACGCACACCTGTCACGATCATTACGTGCATCAGCGCTCATTGGACTCACCTGGACTCCTTCACGTTTTGATTGCCTTCCCTATTCCTCTGTTTCATCCCGTGTCAGCATTATTGTCGTTTTGTTTTCCCTGTCCAGACGCTGTCCGTGTTCTGTTTCATGCCCAAGTTTATTAAATGTTCACTTCCTGTACTTGCTTCTCATCTCCAAGTGTCTGTCCTCACAGTTAAAGTAACAGACACATCTCAACATCAACTGTTCAGAGGAGACTGCGTGAATCAGGCCTTCATGTTTGAATTGCAGCAAAAAAAAACACTACTAAAGGACACCAATAAGAAGAAGAGACTTGCTTGGGCCAAGAATCACAAGCAATGCACATTAGACCGGTGGAAATCTGTCTTTTGGTCTGATGAGTCCAAATTTGAGATTTTTGGTTCCAACCGCCATGTCTTTGTGAGACGCAGAGTAGGAAAACGGATATCTCCGCATGTGTGGATCCAACCTTGAAGCATGGAGGAGGAGGTGTGATGGCATGGGGGTGCTTTGCTGGTGACACTGTCAGTGATTTATTATGAATTCAAGGCACACTTAACCAGCATGGCTACCACAGCGTTCTGCAGCGATACACCATCCCATCTGGTTTGCGCTTAGGGACTATCATTTGTTTTTCAAATATATTTTGATTTGTTTAACACTTTTTTGGTTAATACATGATTCCATGTGTTATTTCATAGTTTTGATGTCTTCACTATTATTCTGCAAAGTAGAAAATAGTACAAATTAAGAAAAACCCTTGAATGAGTAGGTCTGTCTAAACATTTGACTGGTACTGTATATTATTTAACCTGTTGGGGCTAGGGGGCAGTATTTGCACGGCCGGATAAAAAAATGTACCCGATTTAAACTGGTTACTACTCTTGCCCAGAAACGAGAATATGCATATAATTAGTAGATTTGGATAGAAAACACTCTAAAGTTTCTAAAACTGTTTGAATGGTGTCTGTGAGTATAACAGAACTCATATGGCAGGCCAAAACCTGAGAAGATTCCATACAGGAAGTGCCCTGTCTGACAATTTGTTCTCCTTCTGCGGCATCTCTATCGAATATACAGCATCTCTGCTGTAACGTGACATTTTCTAAGGCTTCCATTGGCTCTCAGAAGGCACCAGAAAGTGGAATGACGTCTCTCCAGGCTCTGGGCGAAAACAGCAGGAGATTTTGTGAGTGGTCAGGCTGAGAACAGTGACACTGGAGATGCGCGTTCATGTGAATTCTCCATGTTTTTCTTTCTCTCTTTGAATGAATACAACGTCGCCCGGTTGGAATATTATCGCTATTTTACGAGAAAAATCGCATAAAAATGTATTTTAAACAGCGTTTGACATGCTTCTAAGTACGGTAATGGAATATTTCGAATTTTTTTGTCACGAAATGCGCTTCCGCTTCCCCCTTCGGATACTGACCTGAACGCACGAACAAAACAGAGCTATTTGGATATAACTATGGATTATTTCGAACCAAAACAACATTTGTTGTTGAAGTAGGAGAGTGCATGGGAGTGCATTCTGATGAAGAACAGCAAAGGTAATCCAATTTTTCTTATAGTAAATCTGAGTTTGGTGAGGGCCAAACTTGGTGGGTGTCAAATTAGCTAGCCGTTATGGCCGGGCTATCTACTCAGAATATTGCATAATGTGCTTTCGCCGAAAAGCTATTTTAAAATCTGACACCGCGATTGCATAAAGGAGTTCTGTATCTATAATTCTTAAAATAATTGTTATGTATTTTGTGAACGTTAATCGTGAGTAATTAAGTAAATTCACCGGAAGTTTGCGGTGGGTATGCTAGTTCTGAACATCACATGCTAATGTAAAAATCTGGTTTTTGATATAAATATGAACTTGATTGAACAAAACATGCATGTATTGTATAACATAATGTCCTAGGAGTGTCATCTGATGAAGATCATCAAAGGTTAGTGCTGCATTTAGCTGTGGTTTTGTTTTTTGTGACATATATGCTTGCTTTGAAAATGGCTGTGTGATTATTTTTGGCAGGGTACTCTCCTGACATAATCTAATGTTTTGCTTTTGTTGTAAAGCCTTTTTGAAATCGGACAGTGTGGTTAGATTAACGAGAGTCTTGTCTTTAAAATGGTGTAAAATAGTCATATGTTTGAGAAATTGAAGTTATAGCATTTATGAGGTATTTGTATTTCACGCCACGCGATTTCACTGGCTGTTGACTAGGGTGGGACACACCTTGCCCAGGGAGGTTAACACAAAATCCGGGGAGGGGCCAGCTGAGTATAAGACTGTATCATCTGCATATAAATGGAGAGCTTCCTACTGCCTGAGCTATGTTGTTGATGTAAATTGAGAAGAGTGTGGGGCCTAGGATTGAGCCTTGGGGTACTCCCTTGGTGACAGGCAGTGTCTGAGACAGCAAATGTTCTGACTTTATACACTGCACTCTTTGAGAGAGGTAGTTAGCAAAGCAGGCCAAAGACCCCTCAGAGACACCAATACTCCTTAGCCGACCCACAAGAATTGTCACACCCTGATCAGTTTCACCTGTCCTTGTTATTGTCTCCACCCCTTCCAGGTGGCTCTTGTTTTTTCCCAGTGTATTTATCCCTGTGTTTCCTGTCTCTCTGTGCAGTTCGTCTTGTATGTTATGTTCCAAGTCAACCAGCGTTTTTACCGTACTCCTGCCTTTGCTATTGTCTTTTTCTAGTCCTCCCGGTTTTGACCCTTGCCTGTTCTGGACTCTGTACCAGCCTGCCTGACCATTCTGCTTGCCTTGACCACGAGCCTTTCTGCCACTCTGTACCTCCTGGACTCTGATCTGGTTTTGACCTTTTGCCTGTCCACTACTATTCTCTTGCCTACTCCTTTTGGATTATTAAAAGCGGCCAGTAAACTGCTTGACTTACGTCAAAACTCCCGTAGTGTGGCAGACTACACGGTTGATTTTCACACATTGGCCGCCGAGAGTGCCTGGAACCCGGAGTCACTTTTCGATACTTTTCTGCACAGACTATCTGAGGATGTAAAGGATGAGCTAGCTGCTCGGGAATGACCAGTGGACTTCGACTCCCTTATTGCCCTAACCATCAAAATCAATGGACACCTAATGGAACGTATGAGTGAGAGGAGGTCTGGTCTCGGGCACACTCGTGCACCCGCTATGGCTCATTCACCTTCTAGGGAATGAGCCAAGTTTCCGAAGGCAGCTTTTCCGAGAGGATTCAAAGCCACACGAGCAATCTCGTGAATCTACGATGGGTGAGTTGGATACTCCTGAGCCTATGCAGTTGGGAAGAGCTAGGTTGTCAGTTGGGGAACGCTCACGGAGGATGAACAGTAACTGTTGTAACTGGATGCTAGGGCCGCTCTATACGGGAAGTCACCCATAGTACTGTGCCCATTCAATTACGGGTTTCTGGTTTCTGGTAGTCTTCCCTGTGGCTCAGTTGGTAGAGCATGGTGTTTGCAACGCCAGCATGATGTGTGCAACGCCAGGGTTGTGGGTTCGTATTCCCATGGGGGGCCAGTACAAAAAAAAATGCATGAAATGTATGAAAATGTATGCATTCACTACTGTAAGTCGCTCTGGATAAGAGCGTCTGCTAAATGACTAAAATGTAAATGTAACCACAGTGAGACCATACAGTTCCTCCTCATTGTATCTCCACATGTTCCAGTCATTTTGGGATTTTCCTGGCTACAAAAACACAATCCTGTGATTGACTGGACCACAAGCTCCATCCTGGGTTGGAGCCCATTTTGCCATTCCCACTGCCTTCAAGCAGCACAGCCTTCCCCAAGTCATCTTCCTCAGGATGTGAGCAAGACTGTGGATGTCTCTGCCATTCCTACTGAGTACCATGACCTCCTGGGGGTCTTCAGTAAGGCACGTGCTACTTACCTTCCCCCGCACTGTCCTTATGACTGTGCCATTGATCTTCTCCCAGGCACTACACCACCTTGGGGTCAGTTGTTTTCTCTGTCCGGAACCAGAGACCAAAGCTATGGAGGAGTACATAGAGGAGTCTCTGGCCACTGGGGCCGTCTGTCCATCTGCATCTCCTGCCGGCGCAGGGTTTTTCTTTGTGGAGAAGAAGGACAAGACCCTGCGTCCGTGCATTGACTACCGGCGACTTAACGACATTACTGTCAAGAATCGTTACCCCCTACCTCTCCTCTCCTCTGCGTTTGAACCTCTCCAGGGGTCCACCATATTTTCCAAGTTGGACCTTCGAAATGCCTGGTTCCGATACGCGGGGGGATGAGTGGAAGACGCCATTCAACACAGCCAGTGGACATTATGAGTACCAGAACCATTTGGACTCACCAACGACCCTGCTGTTTTCCAGGCTTTGGTCAATGATGTGCTTCAGAACATGCTAAACTGGTTTGCGTTCGTATACCTGGACGACATCCTGTTTTTTTCCTGATCTGCCCAAGAACATGTTCTTCATGTCAGACAGGTCCTTCAGCGCCTTCTGGAGAACCAACTGTTCGTGAAAGCCGAGAAGTGTGAGTTCCACCGCTCTACAGTCACCTTTCTGGGATATGTCATTGCTGACCGCAATGTTCAGATGGATCCTGGAAAGGTGAAAGCAGTGGTGGATTGGCCTCAACCAATGTCCAGGGTGCAGTTGCAACGGTTTCCTGGTTTTGCAAACTTCTACCGTGGTTTCATTCGGGACTACAGCACCCTGGCGGCCCCCTCTCGGCACTCACCTCTCCCAAGGCACAGTTCAAGTGGTCTCCAGCTGTCAATAAAGCCTTTGTGGACCTGAAGCATCAGTTCACAACAGCACCCATCCTCATCCATCCGGACCCCTCATGTCAATTTGTGGTGGAAGTGGATGCTTCGGATGTTGGAGTGGGGGCCATCCTGTCTCAGCGATCTGCCCAGGACCAGAAGTTTCATCCCTATGCCTTCCTGTCCCATCGTCTCAATCCTGCTGAAAGGAACTACGATGTTGGCAACCGAGAACTCCTGGCATTGAAGATGGCGTTGGAAGAGTGAAGGCACTGGCTGGAAGGAGCAGAACAGCCATTCCTGGTCTGGACCGACTATAAAAACCTGGAATATCTCCATAAAGCCAAGCGCCTCAACTCCAGGCAGGCCCGGTGGGCCCTCCTGTTCACCAGATTTCACTTCACCATCTCCTACCGCCCAGGGTCAAAGAATGTGAAGCCTGATGCCCTCTTCCTTCGACAACATTTCTGGTGGCCCACAATGGTCCCTGACGTCTCTGCCTTCGTCACCGCATGCACTGTGTTTGCTCGAAACAAGACTCCACAGCAAGCTCCTTCTGGCCTCCTGCAGCCACTACCGGTCCCTCATTGTCCCTGGTCTCATATATCTCTGGACTTTGTCACTGGGCCCCTCCGTCTGATGGCAACACTGTCATTCTGACGGTAGTCGATCAGTTCTCCAAGGCCTCCCATTACATCCCTCTCCCCAAACTACCTTCTGCCAAGGAGACGGCCCAGCTTATGGTGCAGCATATCTTCCGGATCCATGGACTCCCAGTAGACATGGTCTCCGATCGGGGTCCTCAGTTCTCGTCTCAGTTCTGGAAGGCATTCTGCACCCTTATTGGGTCATCGGCCTGCCTTCCATCAGATTCCATCCCCAAACTAACGGTCAGTCGGAGCGAGCCAACCAAGACCGGGAGACCACCTTAAGGTGCCTGGTCTCAACCAACCCCACTACCTGGAGCCGGAAACTGGTCTGGGTGGAGTATGCCCGGAACACCCTTCCCTGTTCTGCCACGGGACCCCTTTTCGAGTGCTCCATGGGTTATCAGCCTCCACTCTTCCCTGAACAAGAGCAGGAAGTCAGCATACCCTCGGCCCAGATGTTTGTCTGCCACTGTCGACGTACCTGGAGAAGATCCAGGGCGGCTATTCTCAAGACCAACTCTAGGTATTGTCGACAAGCGGACCGTCGCCGGACTCCAGCTCCCCGCTACCGCATTGGGCAGAGGGTATGGCTATCCACACGGGACCTTCCCCTTTGGGTAGAGTCCCGCAAACTGTCTCCTCGTTTCATTGGTCCTTTTCCCATCTCCAGAGTCCTGAGTTCCAATGCTGTCCGTCTTGTGTTACCCCGTACCCTCCGTATTCACCCTACATTCCATGTGTCTAAGATTAAGCCCGTGTCTCACTGTTCTTTTTCTTCTGTCCCCAGGCCCACCCCTCCGTGTCATTGATGGCCATCCGGCCTACACGGAACAAAGTCTCCTGGGTGTTCGACCACGGGGCAGGGGTTTCCAGTACCTGGTTGACTGGGAGCGTTATGGCCCGGAGGAGAGGTGCTGGGTTCCCAACAGAGACATCTTGGACCCGGCCCTCATCACCGACTTCCACAGCCGACACCCCGGTCAACCAGGTATGCGCCCAGGTAGGACGCCAAGTGGCGTCCCTAGAAGGGGTGGGGGGGGGGTGGGGTACTGTCACACTGATCAGTTTCACCTGTCCTCGTTATTGTCTCCACCCCCTCCAGGTGTGGAGTTTTTTTTCTTCCCCAGTTTATTTCTCCATGTGTTTCCTGTCTCTCTGTGCCAGTTCGTCTTGTGTGTTTCAAGTCAACCAGTGTTTTTACCGTACTCCTACCTTTGCTATTGTCTTTTTCTAGTCCTCCCGGTTTTGACCCTTGCCTGTTCTGGACTCTGTACCAGCCTGCCTGACCATTCTGCTTGCCTTGACCACGAGCCTTTCTGCCACTCTGTACTTCCTGGTCTCTGATCTGGTTTTGACCTTTTGCCTGTCCACGACTATTCTCTTGCCTAGTCCTTTTGGAATATTAAACATTGTAAGACTCCAACCATCTGCCTTCTGTGTCTGCATCTGGGTCTCGCCTTGTGTCATGATCGAATGGAATGGTCTACCGTATCAAAAACTTTGGCCAAGTATTCCAAGACATTGATTCAGCTTTGATCTAACTTTCCTAAAGAAGCACCTCTGTGAGAAGTGGCGGAGTGATGCTCAGGTGTGCTCTGGCAGCACTACAACCCTTCATTCCACTGCACTGAACGAGCTAATTTAAGAGCACCAGCTCCACCTAGCCCATTCTTTCTCTCATGCGTAAAATTTGGTGATGCAGAAACAAAGGACCACAAGAGTGGCTGTTTTATGAAAATCTGGGAATATGTAGACAAGGAAACATTTCTAGATGGTCTCAGGGAATGGAAAAACCGTTAGGATGGGAGACTTTTAAAATGGGATTGAGTGAGGTAGCTGCAAATATGTTGAATGAGCAACTAATGAGCAATTAGACTGGAGAGCCTCACACGTTTGATAAAATGACCTTATATCTTTCAGACTAATGCAGCTATTTACTTACTTTTGTAACTCTTCATGAGCAGCAAGGTTTCTGTAAGTGGTGAGGACTAACTGTCCCCTCCAAGTTTAGCTGGAATTTATCCAGGAAGGATTTCAGAAATTTGATTGTTTGAGACATTGGCCTATGTCTTGTTTTCCGCTGCGCATAATATCAGATCTCAACAAGGATTGGATAATTGTTTAAAGGAAAGGTTCACCCATTTTGAATTCTATATTTTTGCATCTCTGAGTGATGTTCTATCGATTCTCTGGGTCATTCTATGTTTTCATGTGTATCTGAGTTATTGGCGTTCAAACAGGCAGAAATCCATCCGGTATGACGTAGCACTGTGGTAAAGTCTCTCTCACTACACTGGAAGTTAATTGGAATACGACTTCTAGATCGTTAAAACATCTATCATACATGTCAGATTTCAATACTGGCTGATGTCATAACTCGGGAGGATGTCTTCTCTCTAATGAGCCATTGATCATATCGTTGCCATATTCCTACCTGGAGAAATGTGTAATTTAACAGAGGGTCTAGCACATGTTTCCTGTTTGTCTGTCTCTTTAGTCCAGGGCGCATTGCATGGTGCCGTTGTCAGAGATATTATAGAAAGGAGATAGGAATTCAATGAATGAATGAATGACGCCCCACCCAGCAGACTGTCGACCAATCGCGTTCACGTTGTCATGCTGCGTCACGCAGTTGCTAAGCTAATCGTCATGCAATCGCTTCTCAAAGTCAGTGTATATGTCGAGAAAGGTGCCCTCGAATGTACGTAAGGTCTCGATTCCAAAGCTATACGATACTACAGATAGCAAGTTAATTATCTCACATCTCGGAAAAGATTTGTAACGTTGTACTTCTTGTGAAGGAAATATGTGCTAATGGTGGGTTTTTGAGCTAGTGCCAAATAGACTCAATTGGGTTGAGATCTGGTGACTGAGCCGGCCATGGCATACAGTTTACATTGTTTTCATGCTCATCAAACCATTCATTGGTCGATTGTGTCCTGTGGATAGAGGCATTGTCATCCACCATTGGGCATTGCCATGGTAGGCAAAATAATGGCCTGACCGGCATTTTTATACATGACCCTAATCATGATGGGATGTAACTTGCTTAATTAACTGAGGAACCTCACCTGTGTGGAAGCATCTGTTTTCAATACACTTTGTATCCCTCGTTTCCTCAAGCGTTTCCATTATTTTGGCAGGTACCTATAACTTGCAGTTGAACTGTGCCTTATAGTTCATCTAAGTCCTCAAAATATTTAGATTTTTTTATTACAATATAGGTAACGTCATCACCACGCTCAATTGCTACCATATTAATGCTGTATAGGTTTGACAGCGAGAGAGAGAGAGAGAGAGAGAGAGAGAGAGAGAGAGAGAGAGAGAGAGAGAGAGAGAGAGAGAGAGAGAGAGAGAGAGAGAGAGAAGAGAGAGAGAGAGAGAGAGAGAGAGAGAGAGACAGAGAGAGAGAGAGACAGAGACATCTGGTGGATGAGATTATATTATAGGCTACATGTTAACATTTTTATCAAATTAGAAATTAAGATATGTCTTTTTGAAGGTCTTCTGAAGGTCATGTGATGATGTAACCTCTAACATCTGACCTCTAACCTCTGACATCAGTTTGAGATACGGCAGACTGAGATCATGTCCTTTGTGTTAACCATGTCAACATGTCTGTTGTGGTAACCATGTCAACATGTCCGTTGTGGTAACCACGTCAACATGTCCGTTGTGGTAACCACGTCAACATGTCCGTTGTGGCAACCACGTCAACATGTCCGTTGTGGTAACCACGTCAACATGTCCGTTGTGGTAACCACGTCAACATGTCCATTGTGTTAACCACGTCAAGATGTCCCTATTCCCTATATATATTAAACTACCTCTGACCAGAGGGCCCTGGAAAAGTACTTCACTATATAATGAATAGGATGCCATGTGGGATGTACCCTTTCTGTCCTCAGTACTGACAAGGTGACACTCTGGTACTACGATGTGGGCAGGTACTACAATCTGGGCAGGTACTACAATCTGGGCAGGTACTACAATCTGGGCAGGTACTACAATCTGGGCAGGTACTACGATCTGGGCAGGTATCCACAAAGCTTCTAAGAGCAGAAGTGATGATCTAGGACCTGTCCATATAATCTTCTTGATTATGATCTGAAATGCAAAACCTTTTCCCAGATCAGCTGACCGGCACTCTGAGTACCGGCCCTGGAAGGAACACACATCGTGTTCTCTGCTGTCATCTAGTGGTGTAAAGGAGACATTACACTGTCTCTACACTGTCACTAACATTACACTGTCACTACACTGTCTCTACACTGTCACTAACATTACACTGTCACTACACCGTCACTAACATTACACTGTCACTACACTGTCACTAACATTACACTCTCACTACACTGTCACTAACATTACACTGTCACTACACTGTCTCTACACTGTCACTAACATTACACTGTCACTAACATTACACTCTCACTACACTGTCACTAACATTACACTCTCCCTACACTGTCACTAACATTACACTGTCACTACACCGTCACTAACATTACACTGTCTCTACACCGTCACTAAATATACACTGCCTCTATACTGTCACTACACCGTCACTAACATTCAACTGTCTCTACACGTCACTAACATTACACTGTATCTACACTGTCACTAACATTACACTGTCACTAGCATTACACTGTCTCTACACTGTCACTAACATTACACTGTATCTACACTGTCACTAACATTACACTGTATCTACACTGTCACTAACATTACACTGTCGCTAACATTACACTGTCACTAACATTACACTGTATCTACACTGTCACTAACATTACACTGTCGCTAACATTACACTGTCACTAACATTAAACTGTCTCTACACTGTCACTAACATTACACTGTCACTAACATTATACTGTCTATACATTACATTGTCACTAACATTACACCGTCTCTACACCATCACTAACATTACACTGTCTCTAACATTACACTGTCACTACACTGTCTCTAACATTACACTGTCACTACACTGTCACTAACATTACACTGTCACTACACTGTCACTACACTGTCACTAACATTACACCGTCACTACACTTTTACTAACATTACACTGTCACTACACTGTCACTAACATTACACCGTCACTAATATTACACTGTGACTAACATTACACTGTATCTACACTGTCACTAACATTACACTGTCACTAACATTACACTGTCTCTACACTGTCACTAACATTACACTGTATCTACACTGTCGCTAACATTACACTGTCACTAACATTAAACTGTCTCTACACTGTCACTAACATTACACTGTCACTAACATTACACTGTCTCTACATTACATTGTCACTAACATTACACCGTCTCTACACCATCACTAACATTACACTGTATCTAACGTTACACTGTCACTACACTGTCTCTAACATTACACTGTCACTACACTGTCACTAACATTACACTGTCACTACACTGTCACTACACTGTCACTAACATTACACCATCACTAATATTACACTGTCTCTACACTGTCACTAACATTACACTGTCACTACACTGTCACTACACTGTCACTAATATTACACTGTCACTAACATTACACTGTCTCTACACTGTCACTAACATTACACTGTCACTACACTGTCACTACACTGTCACTAACATTACACTGTCACTAAGATTACACTGTCACTACACTGTTACTAACATTACACTGTCACTACACTGTCACTAACATTACACTGTCTCTGCACCGTCACTAACGTTACACTGTCTCTACACTGTCACTAACATTACACTGTCAATAACATTACACTGTCACTACACTGTTACTAACATTGCACTGTCACTACACTGTCACTAACATTACACCGTCACTAATATTACACTGTCACTAACATTACACTGTCACTACACTGTCACTAACATTACACTGTCACTACACTGTTACTAACATTACACTGTCTCTACACTGACACTAACATTACACTGTCACTACACTGTCACTACACTGTCACTAACATTACACTGTCACTACACTGTTACTAACATTACACTGTCACTACACTGTCACTAACATTACACTGTCTCTACACCGTCACTAACATTACACTGTCACTACACTGTCACTAACATTACACTCTCACTACACTGTCACTAACATTACACTGTCACTACACCGTCACTAACATTACACTGTCTCTACACCGTCACTAAAATTACACTGCCTCTACACTGTCGCTAACATTACACTGCCTCTACACTGTCACTAACATTACACTGTCACTACACTGTCACTAACATTACACTCTCACTACACTGTCACTAACATTACACTGTCACTACACCGTCACTAACATTACACTGTCTCTACACCATCACTAACGTTACACTGTCTCTACACTGTCTTTACACCATCACTAACATTACACTGTCTCTACACCATCACTAACATTACACTGTCTCTACACCATCACTAACGTTACACTGTCTCTACACTGTCTCTACACCGTCACTAACATTACACTGTCTCTACACTGTCACTAACATTACACTGTCACTAACATTACACTGTCGCTAACATTACACTGTCTCTACACTGTCACTAACATTAAACTGTCACTAACATTACACTGTCGCTAGCATTACACTGTCTCTACACTGTCACTAACATTAAACTGTCACTACACTGTCACTAACATTACACTGTATCTACACTGTTACTAACATTACATTGTCACTACACTGTCACTAACATTACACCGTCACTAATTTTACACTGTCACTAACATTACACTGTCACTACACTGTTACTAACATTACACTGTCACTACACTGTCACTAATATTACACTGTCACTAATTTTACACTGTCACTAACATTACACTGTCACTACACTGTTACTAACATTACACTGTCACTACACTGTCACTAATATTACACTGTCACTAACATTACACTGTCTCTACACTGTCACTAACATTACACTGTCACTACACTGTCACTAACATTACACTGTCAATAATATTACACTGTCACTACACTGTTACTAACATTACACTGTCTCTACACTGTCACTAACATTACACTGTCACTAACATTACACTGTCGCTAACATTACACTGTCTCTACACTGTCACTAACATTAAACTGTCACTAACATTACACTGTCGCTAGCATTACACTGTCTCTACACTGTCACTAACATTAAACTGTCACTACACTGTCACTAACATTACACTTTATCTACACTGTTACTAACATTACACTGTCACTACACTGTCACTAACATTACACCATCACTAATTTTACACTGTCACTAACATTACACTGTCACTACACTGTTACTAACATTACACTGTCACTACACTGTCACTAATATTACACTGTCACTAATTTTACACTGTCACTAACATTACACTGTCACTACACTGTTACTAACATTACACTGTCACTACACTGTCACTAATATTACACTGTCACTAACATTACACTGTCTCTACACTGTCACTAACATTACACTGTCACTACACTGTCACTAACATTACACTGTCAATAACATTACACTGCCACTACACTGTTACTAACATTACACTGTCACTACACTGTCACTAACATTACACCGTCACTAATATTACACTGTCACTAACATTACACCGTCACTACACTGTTACTAACATTACACTGTCACTACACTGTCACTAATATTACACTGTCACTAACATTACACTGTCTCTACACTGTTACTAACATTACACTGTCACTACACTGTCACTAACATTACACCGTCACTAATATTACACTGTCACTAACATTACACTGTCTCTACACTGTCATTAACATTACACTGTCACTACACTGTCACTACACTGTCACTAACATTCACTGTCTCTACACTGTCATTAACATTACACTGTATCTACACTGTCACTACACTGTCACTAATATTACACTGTCACTAACATTACACTGTCACTAACATTACACTGTCACTACACTGTCACTAATATTACACTGTTACTAACATTACACTGTCACTACACTGTCACTAATATTACACTGTCACTAACATTACACTGTCACTACACTGTTACTAACATTACACTGTCACTACACTGTCACTAATATTACACTGTCACTAACATTACACTGTCTCTACACTGTCACTAACATTACACTGTCACTACACTGTCACTAACATTACACTGTCAATAACATTACACTGTCACTACACTGTTACTAACATTACACTGTCTCTACACTGTCACTAACATTACACTGTCACTAACATTACACTGTCGCTAACATTACACTGTCTCTACACTGTCACTAACATTAAACTGTCACTAACATTACACTGTCGCTAGCATTACACTGTCTCTACACTGTCACTAACATTAAACTGTCACTACACTGTCACTAACATTACACTTTATCTACACTGTTACTAACATTACACTGTCACTACACTGTCACTAACATTACACCATCACTAATTTTACACTGTCACTAACATTACACTGTCACTAAACTGTTACTAACATTACACTGTCACTACACTGTCACTAATATTACACTGTCACTAATTTTACACTGTCACTAACATTACACTGTCACTAACATTACACCATCACTAATTTTACACTGTCACTAACATTACACTGTCACTAAACTGTTACTAACATTACACTGTCACTACACTGTCACTAATATTACACTGTCACTAATTTTACACTGTCACTAACATTACACTGTCACTACACTGTTACTAACATTACACTGTCACTACACTGTCACTAATATTACACTGTCACTAACATTACACTGTCACTACACTGTCACTAACATTACACTGTCAATAACATTACACTGCCACTACACTGTTACTAACATTACACTGTCACTACACTGTCACTAACATTACACCGTCACTAATATTACACTGTCACTAACATTACACCGTCACTACACTGTTACTAACATTACACTGTCACTACACTGTCACTAATATTACACTGTCACTAACATTACACTGTCTCTACACTGTTACTAACATTACACTGACACTACACTGTCACTAACATTACACCGTCACTAATATTACACTGTCACTAACATTACACTGTCTCTACACTGTCATTAACATTACACTGTCACTAACATTCACTGTCTCTACACTGTCATTAACATTACACTGTCACTACACTGTCACTACACTGTCACTAATATTACACTGTCACTAACATTACACTGTCACTAACATTACACTGTCACTACACTGTCACTAATATTACACTGTTACTAACATTACACTGTCACTACACTGTCACTAATATTACACTGTCACTAACATTACACTGTCTCTACACTGTCACTAACATTACACTGTCACTATACTGTCACTACACTGTCACTAATATTACACTGTCACTAACATTACACTGTCACTACACTGTCACTAACATTACACTGTCACTAACATTACACTGTCACTACACTGTTACTAACATTACACTGTCACTACACTGTCACTAATATTACACTGTCACTAACATTACACTGTCTCTACACTGTCACTAACATTACACTGTCACTACACTGTCACTACACTGTCACTAACATTACACTGTCACTAACATTACACTGTCACTACACTGTTACTAACATTACACTGTCACTACACTGTCACTAACATTACACTGTCACTACACTGTCACTAACATTACACTGTCACTACACTGTCTCTACACTGTCACTAACATTACACTGTCACTACACTGTCACTACACTGTCACTAACATTACACCGTCACTAATATTACACCGTCACTAATATTACACTGTCACTACACTGTCACTAACATTACACTGTCTCTACACCATCACTAACGTTACACTGTCTCTACACCGTCACTAACGTTACACTGTCTCTGCACCGTCACTAACATTACACTGTCTCTACACTGTCAATATCATTCTACTGTCTCTATGCCATTTGGGATACACACTGTAATATGTGAGAGGCTCCCTACTGTCACAAGTCATTGCAGGTGCTGTGGTATCTCTCATCTCATAAAGGAGACGGGCTGTGTAATATACAGTTAGGGGTATCTCTCATCTCATGAAGGAGACGGGCTGTGTAATATACAGTTAGGGGTATCTCTCATCTCATGAAGGAGACGGGCTGTGTAATATACAGTTAGTGGTATCTCTCATCTCATAAAGGAGACGTGCTGTGTAATAATATACAGTTAGGGGTATCTCTCATCTCATGAAGGAGACGGGTTGTGTAATATACAGTTAGTGGTATCTCTCATCTCATAAAGGAGACGGGCTGTGTAATATACAGTTTAACAGAATAACAACACTGGTCCACACCCTGATCTTAGGTAGGCAGTGGTGGGAAAAATAGTGAATTTGTCATACTTGAGTAAAAGTAAAGATACCTTTAATAGAAAATGACTCAAGTAAAAGCCACCCAGTAAAATACTACTTGAGTAAAAGTCTAAAAGTATTTGGTTTTAAATGTACTTAAAGTACAGTGGTAGAAAAAGTATTGAAACGTCACACTCGAGTAAAAATACAAAGTAAAAGTAAACGCTATACATCAAATTCCTGATATTGAGCAAACCAGACGGCACGATTTCCGTATTATTTTTAAATTACGGACAGCCAGGGGCACAATCCAACGCTCAGACATATTTTTACAAACACAGTATTAGGTGTTTCGTGAGTCCGCCAGATCAGAGGGCTGTAGGGATGACGAAGGTGCCATAATTCTGTCCTACTTTAGCATTCTACATGTAACCAGTCATTTTAGTTGTCAGGGAAAATGCATGGAGTAAAGAAGTACATTATTTTCTTTACGAATGTATTAGAGTAAAAGATAAAGACATAAAGATATACAAATATATCAATAGTCAAAAATATAAATAGTAAAGTAAAGTACAGATACCCCCAAAAAACCGACTTAAGTACTTTGTCACATACATAGCGTAGCAGACATGCTGTGTTTTCTCTCAGGGCAGGTCTATAGGGGTCTGTGTGTTTTGGGTCAAACAAAACCCAGTGTTACGTCCCACGTGGCACCCTATTCCCTACATGGTGCACTACGTTTTACCAGAGCCCGTCAAAAGTAGTGCACTATATAGGAAAAAGGGTTCCATTTGGGACAGAGACCCGTGTTTACTCCAAATGGGAAACCAGACAAGCAGTCAGAATGGTAAGGGTCTCAAATGGCACCATATTCCCTACATAGATCCCTATATAGGGAATAGGGTGTCATTTGGGACACGGCCAAAGCGTCACCTCTGTTTACATTAACAACAGTTGACAGTATCTATCATATGTATTTACAAAACAACTGTTCTGTCCCTCTTAGACTTAGCTGTGTAGAATTCAACAGACAGACAAACGGCTGGTCCTCGTCAAGGCTCTGGAGACAGGCTATCCGTTTGTCCTCAGGTTTATTGACTGAGAAAGGGTGAAACTGGAACAAGAAAACAACACAAAAATAACCAAAGATAGAACAGAACAACGGCCTACACCGGCCAAACCCGGACGACGCTGGGCCAGTTGTACGCCGCCCTATGGGGACTCCCAATCACGTGCCTTAGACGTAATCCATTTTCTGACTAATACAACCTAAAGAGTTCAATGTATTCTTGGTCTGACATGAGAAAACATACAGCTTGTCTGTGTAGCTTAAACGTGAAGGGCAATTCCACAGTAAGGAAATGACACTTTGACTCTGTCACGTCCTGACCCTTGTAAGAGGTCATTTGCCATAGTAGAGTGGTCAGGGCGTGACAGGTGGGTTGTTTTGGGTGGTTTTGGGTTTTCTGTTGATATGTGGGGCTTTTCTAGATTTCTATTTCTATGTTTTGTTGATCTATGTTTTGGCTGGGTATGGTTTCCAATCAGAGGCAGGTGTCTTTCGTTGTCTCTGATTGGAAGCCATACTTAGGCAGCCTGTTTTTCCTTTGGGTTTTGTGGGTAGTTGTTTTCTGTTTTGTTCCTTGTAACCCGACGGAACTGTTGACGGTCGTTTTTGTTGTTTTGATTTTGTGTTTTTAATAAAAGTTTAAAAATGAGCACTATACACGCTGCACCTTGGTCTACTCATTTCGACACCTGTGACAGACTCAGATTTTTCACTTTATAGTCTATGCCAAACCGAAACCCAACGATTTAACAAACCATACAACTCTATACACAAGAGCTATTTTTTTTTGTTAAACAATTTATACAGAACGTTTCACAAAAACACATTTACTGGAAGAAATGTGCAGAAGGCAAAGTTTGGTCTTAGTTTTGTTATGCGACCGTGTATTCTAAAAATATCTGCCCCTAATTAATATTCAAAGATATTTGCAGAAAGAATCCGGTGTCAGCTATGCCATGACACCTTGAGTTAGAAAAAACATTTATTTAGGTTATTGAACTACAGTGGGTGAAGTGGATTTACATCCGGTAACAGAATTACATCATGGGAAAAGTACACAATTTGTCATACTTGAGCAAAAGTAAAGATACCTTAAATAGAAAATGACTCAAGTAAAAGTCACCCAGTAAAATACTACTTAAGTAAAAGTATTAGGTTGTAAATATACTTAAGTATCAAAAGTATAAATAATTTCAAAGTCCTTATATTAAGCAAACCAGAAAGCACGATTTTCTTGTTTTTTAAATGTACGAATATCCAGTGGCACACGCCAACACTAAGACATAATTTACAAACAAAGCATGTGTGTGTAGTGAGTCCTCCAGATCAGAGGCAGTAGGGATGACCAGGGATGTTCTCTGTTTAGTGAGTCCTCCAGATCAGAGACAATAGGGATGACCAGGGATGTTCTCTGTTTAGTGAGTCATCCAGATCAGAGGTAGTAGGGATGACCAGGGATGTTCTCTGTTTAGTGAGTCCTCCAGATCAGAGGTAGTAGGGATGACCAGGGATGTTCTCTGTTTAGTGAGTCCTCCAGATCAGAGGCAGTAAGGATGACCAGGGATGTTCTCTGTTTAGTGAGTCCGCCAGATCAGAGGCAGTAGGGATGACCAGGGATGTTCTCTGTTTAGTGAGTCCTCCAGATCAGAGGTAGTAGGGATGACCAGGGATGTTCTCTGTTTAGTGAGTCCTCCAGATCAGAGGCAGTAAGGATGACCAGGGATGTTCTCTGTTTAGTGAGTCCTCCAGATCAGAGGCAGTAGGGATGACCAGGGATGTTCTCTGTTTAGTGAGTCCTCCAGATCAGAGACAGTAGGGATGACCAGGGATGTTCTCTGTTTAGTGAGTCCTCCAGATCAGAGGCAGTAGGGATGACCAGGGATGTTCTCTGTTTAGTGAGTCCTCCAGATCAGAGGCAGAAGGGATGACCAGGGATGTTCTCTGTTTAGTGAGTCCTCCAGATCAGAGGCAGTAGGGATGACCAGGGATGTTCTCTGTTTAGTGAGTCCTCCAGATCAGAGGCAGTAGGGACGACCAGGGATGTTCTCTGTTTAGTGAGTCCTCCAGATCAGAGGCAGTAGTGAGGACCAGGGATGTTCTCTGTTTAGTGAGTCCTCCAGATCAGAGGCAGTAGGGATGACCAGGGATGTTCTTTGTTTAGTGAGTACTCCAGATCAGAGGCAGTAGGGATGACCAGGGATGTTCTCTGTTTAGTGAGTCCTCCAGATCAGAGGCAGAAGGGATGACCAAGGATGTTCTCTGTTTAGTGAGTCCTCCAGATCAGAGGCAGTAGGGATGACCAGGGATGTTCTCTGTTTAGTGAGTCCTCCAGATCAGAGGCAGTAGGGATGACCAGGGATGTTCTCTGTTTAGTGAGTCCACCAGATCAGAGGCAGAAGGGATGACCAAGGATGTTCTCTGTTTAGTGAGTCCTCCAGATCAGAGGCAGTAGGGATGACCAGGGATGTTCTCTGTTTAGTGAGTCCTCCAGATCAGAGGCAGTAGGGATGACCAGGGCTGTTCTCTGTTTAGTGAGTCCTCCAGATCAGAGGCAGTAGGGACGACCAGGGATGTTCTCTGTTTAGTGAGTCCTCCAGATCAGAGGCAGTAGGGACGACCAGGGATGTTCTCTGTTTAGTGAGTCTTCCAGATCAGAGGCAGTAGATGACCAGGGATGTTCTCTGTTTAGTGAGTCCTCCAGATCAGAGGCAGTAGGGATGACCAGGGATGTTCTCTATTTAGTGAGTCCTCCAGATCAGAGGCAGTAGAGATGACCAGGGATGTTCTCTGTTTAGTGAGTCCACCAGATCAGAGGCAGTAGGAATGACCAGGGATGTTCTCTGTTTAGTGAGTCCTCCAGATCAGAGGCAGTAGGGACGACCAGGGATGTTCTCTGTTTAGTGAGTCCTCCAGATCAGAGGCAGTAGTGATGACCAGGGATGTTCTCTGTTTAGTGAGTCCTCCAGAGCAGAGGCAGTAGTGATGACCAGGGATGTTCTCTGTTTAGTGAGTCCTCCAGATCAGAGGCAGTAGGGATGACCAGGGATGTTCTCTGTTTAGTGAGTCCTCCAGATCACAGGCAGTAGGGATGACCAGGGATGTTCTCTGTTTAGTGAGTCCTTCAGATCAGAGGCAGTAGGGATGACCAGGGATGTTCTCTGTTTAGTGAGTCCTCCAGATCAGAGGCAGTAGGGATGACCAGGGATGTTCTCTGTTTAGTGAGTCCTCCAGATCAGAGGCAGTAGGGATGACCAGAGATGTTCTCTGTTTAGTGAGTCCTTCAGATCAGAGGCAGTAGGGATGACCAGGGATGTTCTCTGTTTAGTGAGTCCTCCAGATCAGAGGTAGTAGGGATGACCAGGGATGTTCTCTGTTTAGTGAGTCCTCCAGATCAGAGGCAGTAAGGATGACCAGGGATGTTCTCTGTTTAGTGAGTCCTCCAGATCAGAGGCAGTAGGGATGACCAGGGATGTTCTCTGTTTAGTGAGTCCTCCAGATCAGAGACAGTAGGGATGACCAGGGATGTTCTCTGTTTAGTGAGTCCTCCAGATCAGAGGCAGTAGGGATGACCAGGGATGTTCTCTGTTTAGTGAGTCCTCCAGATCAGAGGCAGTAGGGATGACCAGGGATGTTCTCTGTTTAGTGAGTCCTCCAGATCAGAGGCAGTAGGGATGACCAGGGATGTTCTCTATTTAGTGAGTCCTCCAGATCAGAGGCAGTAGGGACGACCAGGGATGTTCTCTGTTTAGTGAGTCCTCCAGATCAGAGGTAGTAGGGATGACCAGGGATGTTCTCTGTTTAGTGAGTCCTCCAGATCAGAGGCAGTAAGGATGACCAGGGATGTTCTCTGTTTAGTGAGTCCTCCAGATCAGAGGCAGTAGGGATGACCAGGGATGTTCTCTGTTTAGTGAGTCCTCCAGATCAGAGACAGTAGGGATGACCAGGGATGTTCTCTGTTTAGTGAGTCCTCCAGATCAGAGGCAGTAGGGATGACCAGGGATGTTCTCTGTTTAGTGAGTCCTCCAGATCAGAGGCAGTAGGGATGACCAAGGATGTTCTCTGTTTAGTGAGTCCTCCAGATCAGAGGCAGTAGGGATGACCAGGGATGTTCTCTATTTAGTGAGTCCTCCAGATCAGAGGCAGTAGGGACGACCAGGGATGTTCTCTGTTTAGTGAGTCCTCCAGATCAGAGGCAGTAGTGAGGACCAGGGATGTTCTCTGTTTAGTGAGTCCTCCAGATCAGAGGCAGTAGGGATGACCAGGGATGTTCTCTGTTTAGTGAGTCCTCCAGATCAGAGACAGTAGGGATGACCAGGGATGTTCTCTGTTTAGTGAGTCCTCCAGATCAGAGGCAGTAGGGATGACCAGGGATGTTCTCTGTTTAGTGAGTCCTCCAGATCAGAGGCAGTAGGGATGACCAGGGATGTTCTCTGTTTAGTGAGTCCTCCAGATCAGAGGCAGTAGGGATGACCAGGGATGTTCTCTGTTTAGTGAGTCCTCCAGATCAGAGGCAGAAGGGATGACCAAGGATGTTCTCTGTTTAGTGAGTCCTCCAGATCAGAGGCAGTAGGGATGACCAGGGATGTTCTCTGTTTAGTGAGTCCTCCAGATCAGAGGCAGTAGGGATGACCAGGGCTGTTCTCTGTTTAGTGAGTCCTCCAGATCAGAGGCAGTAGGGACGACCAGGGATGTTCTCTGTTTAGTGAGTCCTCCAGATCAGAGGCAGTAGATGACCAGGGATGTTCTCTGTTTAGTGAGTCCTCCAGATCAGAGGCAGTAGGGATGACCAGGGATGTTCTCTATTTAGTGAGTCCTCCAGATCAGAGGCAGTAGAGATGACCAGGGATGTTCTCTGTTTAGTGAGTCCACCAGATCAGAGGCAGTAGGGATGACCAGGGATGTTCTCTGTTTAGTGAGTCCTCCAGATCAGAGGCAGTAGGAATGACCAGGGATGTTCTCTGTTTAGTGAGTCCTCCAGATCAGAGGCAGTAGGGACGACCAGGGATGTTCTCTGTTTAGTGAGTCCTCCAGATCAGAGGCAGTAGTGATGACCAGGGATGTTCTCTGTTTAATGAGTCCTCCAGATCAGAGGCAGTAGTGATGACCAGGGATGTTCTCTGTTTAGTGAGTACTCCAGATCAGAGGCAGTAGGGATGACCAGGGATGTTCTCTGTTTAGTGAGTCCTCCAGATCAGAGGCAGTAGGGATGACCAGGGATGTTCTCTGTTTAGTGAGTCCTTCAGATCAGAGGCAGTAGGGATGACCAGGGATGTTCTCTGTTTAGTGAGTCCTCCAGATCAGAGGCAGTAGGGATGACCAGGGATGTTCTCTGTTTAGTGAGTCCTCCAGATCAGAGGCAGTAGGGATGACCAGGGATGTTCTCTGTTTAGTGAGTCCTCCAGATCAGAGGCAGTAGGGATGACCAGGGATGTTCTCTGTTTAGTGAGTCCTCCAGATCAGAGGCAGTAGGGATGACCAGGGATGTTCTCTGTTTAGTGAGTCCTCCAGATCAGAGGCAGTAGGGATGACCAGGGATGTTCTCTGTTTAGTGAGTCCTCCAGATCAGAGGCAGTAGGGATGACCAGGGATGTTCTCTGTTTAGTGAGTCCTCCAGATCAGAGGCAGTAGGGATGACCAGGGATGTTCTCTGTTTAGTGAGTCCTCCAGATCAGAGGCAGTAGGGATGACCAGGGATGTTCTCTGTTTAGTGAGTCCTCCAGATCAGAGGCAGTAGTGGATGACCAGGGATGTTCTCTGTTTAGTGAGTCCTCCAGATCAGAGGCAGTAGGGATGACCAGGGATGTTCTCTGTTTAGTGAGTCCTCCAGATCAGAGGCAGTAGGGATGACCAGGGATGTTCTCTGTTTAGTGAGTCCACCAGATCAGAGGCAGTAGGGATGACCAGGGATGTTCTCTGTTTAGTGAGTCCTCCAGATCAGAGGCAGTAGGGATGACCAGGGATGTTCTCTGTTAGTGAGTCCTCCAGATCAGAGGCAGTAGGGAGGACCAGGGATGTTCTCTGTTTAGTGAGTCCTCCAGATCAGAGGCAGTAGGGATGACCAGGGATGTTCTCTGTTTAGTGAGTCCTCCAGATCAGAGGCAGTAGGGATGACCAGGGATGTTCTCTGTTAAGTGAGTCCTCCAGATCAGAGCAGTAGGGATGACCAGGGATGGTCTCTGTTTAGTGAGTCCTCCAGATCAGAGGCAGTAGGGATGACCAGGGATGTTCTCTGTTAGTGAGTCCTCCAGATCAGAGGCAGTAGGGATGACCAGGGATGTTCTCTGTTTAGTGAGTCCTCCAGATCAGAGGCAGTAGGGATGACCAGGGATGTTCTCTGTTTAGTGAGTCCTCCAGATCAGAGGCAGTAGGGATGACCAGGGATGTTCTCTGTTTAGTGAGTCCTCCAGATCAGAGGCAGTAGGGATGACCAGGGATGTTCTCTGTTTAGTGAGTCCTCCAGATCAGAGGCAGTAGGGATGACCAGGGATGTTCTCTGTTTAGTGAGTCCTCCAGATCAGAGGCAGTAGGGACTGACCAGGGATGTTCTCTGTTTAGTGAGTCCTCCAGATCAGAGGCAGTAGGGACGACCAGGGATGTTCTCTGTTTAGTGAGTCCTCCAGATCAGAGGCAGTAGTGATGACCAGGATGTTCTCTGTTTAGTGAGTCCTCCAGAGCAGAGGCAGTAGTTGATGACCAGGGATGTTCTCTGTTTAGTGAGTCCTCCAGATCAAGGCAGTAGGGATGACCAGGGATGTTCTCTATTAGTGAGTCCTCCAGATCAGAGGCAGTAGAGATGACCAGGGATGTTCTCTGTTTAGTGAGTCACCCAGATCAGAGGCAGTAGGGATGACCAGGGATGTTCTCTGTTTAGTGAGTCCTCCAGATCAGAGGCAGTAGGGAATGACCAGGGATGTTCTCTGTTTAGTGAGTCCTCCAGATCAGAGGCAGTAGGGACGACCAGGGATGTTCTCTGTTTAGTGAGTCCTCCAGATCAGAGGCAGTAGTGATGACCAGGGATGTTCTCTGTTTAATGAGTCCTCCAGATCAGAGGCAGTAGTGATGACCAGGGATGTTCTCTGTTTAGTGAGTACTCCAGATCAGAGGCAGTAGGGATGACCAGGGATGTTCTCTGTTTAGTGAGTCCTCCAGATCAGAGGCAGTGGGATGACCAGGGATGTTCTCTGTTTAGTGAGTCCTTCAGATCAGAGGCAGTAGGGATGACCAGGGATGTTCTCTGTTTAGTGAGTCCTCCAGATCAGAGGCAGTAGTGATGACCAGGGATGTTCTCTGTTTAGTGAGTCCTCCAGATCAGAGGCAGTAGGGATGACCAGGGATGTTCTCTGTTTAGTGAGTCCTCCAGATCAGAGGCAGTAGGGATGACCAGGGATGTTCTCTGTTTAGTGAGTCCTCCAGATCAGAGGCAGTAGGGATGACCAGGGATGTTCTCTGTTTAGTGAGTCCTTCAGATCAGAGGCAGTAGGGATGACCAGGGATGTTCTCTGTTTAGTGAGTCCTCCAGATCAGAGGCAGTAGTGATGACCAGGGATGTTCTCTGTTTAGTGAGTCCTCCAGATCAGAGGCAGTAGGGATGACCAGGGATGTTCTCTGTTTAGTGAGTCCTTCAGATCAGAGGCAGTAGGGATGACCAGGGATGTTCTCTGTTTAGTGAGTCCTCCAGATCAGAGGCAGTAGGGATGACCAGGGATGTTCTCTGTTTATTGAGTCCTCCAGATCAGAGGCAGTAGTGATGACCAGGGATGTTCTTTTGATAAGTGCATGAAATGGACCATTTTCCTGTCCTGCTAAGTATTCAAAATGTAACGAATATTTTGGGTTTCAGGGAAAATGTACGGAGTAAAAAGTAAATGATTTTCTTTGGGAATGTAATGAAGTAAAAGTTGTCAAAAATATAAATAGTAAAGTACAGATGTAAAAAACAAAAAATACTCACTGGTATTTTTACTTAAGTACTTTACACCACTGATCATGTGTCCCTGATCTGAACTATACAGAAATGCACAATTATAGATATGAATATCATTCTCTTCATGGTGATGTATCCTGAATAGGTACACAAAGGTAGAAAAATGCAATATCCTTCTATTGCTTTTTGGGTATTGTTCTACACACTGGCTGTCATTGAGTTCCGCCCCCCAAACAAGACCACATTTGGTTGGTTCGAACCAGACCAAATCTGAACCAATCATGTACGTCTATGTTTCACAAGTTTTTTGGGGGGTACATTATAGTCGAGTACAGTAAAGTAGATATATTCAGTACAACAGAGTACAGTACATTATACTCTACTGAACTCTACATTCACAGTACTCTACTGTAATGTCCATGGATGTCCAGTGCTCAGTTACAGTAAATGGAAAAGTGATAGGTGTCAGAGAGAGCCGAGAGAGAGAGAGAGAGAGACGAGAGAGAGAGCCGAGAGAGAGAGAGCAGAGAGAGAGAGCAGAGAGAGAGAGAGAGCGAGAGAGAGAGAGAGCCGAGAGAGCAGAGAGAGCAGAGAGAGAGAGCAGAGAGAGAGAGCAGAGAGAGAGAGAGAGCGAGAGAGAGAGAGAGAGCAGAGAGAGAGAGCAGAGAGAGAGAGAGAGAGAGAGCCGAGAGATATACACTACCGTTCAAAAGTTTGATGTTATTTGATGTTATTTTAATGGACAAAAAAATGTGCTTTTCTTTCAACTGACTAATACAACCTAAAACAAGGACATGTCTAAGTGACCCCAAACTGTTGAACGGTAGTATATATATTTTGATGTGGGATTTACAAGGTACAAAACAATGTTTCTTAAACTTAGAAAACATCTACCAGAAAAAAGGTTTTAGAAATACATCAAAACACAATGATGTTCGAAGTAGAGACTTCTGCCAACAAATATCAACATTTAGATGTATTTTTTAGAAACCTTTTGCATTCTGTAAGACTTCTTTTCCATCTGTTTGACCAGAAATCAAAGCCTTCGCTTTATTCAACAATTTTTTAGGATCTAAAATGGTTGAATATTTTATATATGTCTTTATTTCAACAAAAATATAGACTCTTAGAGCTTTCATTCGACATACAATTTGACATGCTTCTATGAACTTGACATGTTGGTGGTCATTGGTCCTTTACGTGGAAATGCCCTAAACCATTAGAGCCATACTAAGCTTGCAGTTTCATCAATCTCTTCAAAATAATGATATCAATGTTTCAAAGTTCATCAAAAACAACCGTTGGCAACATGAGGTAAGTAGTTAAAGAATACGTTATTACCAACAACGCTATCAAAGGCATAAGACTTGATGGAGAGAGCTAAGGTACCGTACGCAGAAGATAAACACTTTTACGCCACTTCAATAGCAAACAGACTTTTTCACAGCAGGTTAGGAGACTGAGGTTAAGTTTATGAAAGGGTTAGGAGAATAAACACAGCAGGTTAGGAGAACTAACACAGCAGGTTAGGAGAACTAACACAGCAGGTTAGGAGAACTAACACAGCAGGTTAGGAGAACTAACACAGCAGGTTAGGAGAATAAACACAGCAGGTTAGGAGAATAAACACAGCAGGTTAGGAGAATAAACACAGCAGGTTAGGAGAATAAACACAGCAGGTTAGGAGACTGAGGTTAAGTTTATGAAAGGGTTTGCGAAAATGCTCTCCTAACCTGCTACGAAAATCACCTCGTATTGAAGTTGCTCTCCCATATGCAGAATCAAACATGATGTTCTTT
Source organism: Salmo trutta (assembly GCF_901001165.1). Lineage (NCBI taxonomy): Eukaryota > Metazoa > Chordata > Actinopteri > Salmoniformes > Salmonidae > Salmo > Salmo trutta. Next base: position 86,987,698 of record NC_042969.1, on the reverse strand, counting down.
ATTGGAGAAACCAAACTTCTTGTTTACTGAGGTCACATGACAGGTAAGGTCAAGGTGACGAAAGGAAAGCTGCTTATATAAAACCGCCAGCAGTAGGAGACAAACACACCCATATGGTACATGAATAATCACATAACAGAAGAAAAACGTAGAAAAGAGTTTCTAGATTCTACACAGCTATAACTGTCCCATTTTACATTTTAGTCATTTAGCAGACACTCTTATCCAGAGCGACTTACAGTAGTGAATGCATACATTTCAATTCATACATGTTTTTTTTTTTTTTTACGTACTGGCCCCCCGTGGGAATCGAACCCACAACCCTGGCGTTGCAAACACCATGCTCTACCAACTGAGCCACAGGGAGGCCAAACACTGAACACATTACAGTTTTACCAGAATACCAAAACAGACATTTAACTTTTCAACAAAAAAAAAAAGATACCAAGTGATTCTAATAATCATATACAGGAAATGCATTTGTTAAGGTACAGTGAGTATCAGAAGATAACTGGTCTCTTTGCAGTCCATTCAGATGTACACACCAGTACTGCTTCCACTGTGGTGATACTGCGACGGTTGAACTCTGGAGCCCTTATACCTGATAAAAACAGGATTCTGAGGTACGGCTTGGAAACTGGAGTTGTGTGAAACGGACAGGTTTCCCGGATGACTGTAGGAGTATGGATTTGTCTGTTGACTACCGGTGTATGCGGTGTACGGAACAGTCACGTGGCTATAGGAGTACGGAGTCTGTTGGCTGATGTATAAGGAGTTAGCCGCAGTGGACAGGCTGCTGACGTATTTGGAGCTGTCAGAGGTGGAGGGACGGTGTCCGTCAACACGGCGTCCGTTGCCACGGTGATAGACCAAAGGCCCAACAACGTTCTCCACCAAGCTAGAGTCGGACACAGCAGCAGGAGGGTTCATGACGACCCCTTGTTGTCCATAAGGAACGTTATGAAGAATCTGAGCTTGGTGGTGTTGGTATGAATCGAGGCTGTGACTCGGTTGGTGGTTCAGACCGGGCTGGCGGTGAGCCCTCATGCTAAGAATACTGGAGATGGGATGATAATGCATCAGAGTGGGTTTGTTGATCCTGTTGGCTGGGTGGTAGATATCGAACGAGGCTTTGTTGGAGTGGACGCGGCGACAGAGGAAGAGAAACCCAGAGGTCAAGAGGAAGGCTCCGGTCACCCAGCCGATGTAGAGAGCATCTCCCAACTCCCTGCGCTGGGCGTCGATCAGCAGGGGGTTGTAGAAGTCACGGATTATGGCGTGAGCCGTCCACGAGACTGGGATGAACACACAGATAGAGGCCAGTAACTGCATGCCTCCAGCCACCACGAGGATGAGGCTCTTAACGCGGTCGTTGTCCTGGATGCAGGAGGTACAGCGCATACCTGCTAGAGCCCCGAGTAGACCCATCCCTGAGAGAGCCAGAGAGCAGCACATCAAGCCCCTGGCAGCCTGTGGAAGAGAAGATCAATACATACTGTAGCACATCAACCCATTAACTAGCTACCTCTTCAAGACGTTCCAATCTCTTGGTGGAACGGCTAAGGTTGAAAGTCGCTGGTTTGAGGAGCTACTGCCCATATTCGCTACAATACATAAAGTAAAGTTTACCTAAATATGTTTAAAATTTGTTCATGATTGACATGATTTCATATTGTTCGTCCCAAATGGCACCCTATTCCCTGCACTACTTTTGGCTGGGGCCCATAGGGTGCCATAGGCACTACATAAGGAAGAGGGTGCCATTTGGGACACATCCATAAATTAAATCATACCTGCAGGTCTGGAGGGAGATACAGCAGAGAGTCGTACACCTTACACTGCATCCTGATGTTGGCCTGTCTATAGCAGTTCATCCACAGGCCCTCCCAGCGCGTCTCCATGACGATGATGTTCTCTCCGATGAAGGCTGTAACCTTCCACATGGGCATCCCGGTGACGGCGGCTGCTCCGATCAGACCCACCAGGCCCACGCACAGCGCCGCGATCTCAGACACGCCCTGGACCATCACGTCGTCCGTTGTCAAGGGTCCAAAGAAACAATCAGGGTCCAAACAAACTCTCAAAGTCCTCCTGACAAAAAGAAACCTTAGGGATAGTTGACTCCCAAATCTACTTTTCTCAGATGTTTTCAGACCTCAGAAATGGTCTAAGTTGGAGATGAGTCCATGTCCCCATACAATGTCCCAAAACAAATGAAAATCCTGTACGGTTGGAGTAGTATCCGAGGCAGAGGGGTGACCTGTCCTGCTCTCAGTGTGATGGTGAAGTGTAACCTGTCCTGTTCTCAGCTTTGATGGTGAAGTGTGAGACAGACAATAGCGCAGGGTGTTGGGTAGCTACTGTCTGTTATGGGAGAGAAACTCTGCTCTCTCCTGGTTGGCTTATAGGATCAGGGTACAAAGGAGGACCTGTGAGGACTGTCTGTGTGCGGGCATTGTCTAGTACAGTAGTTCATTGGTTCACCCACTTGTTGATGTTTTCATAGCCTATTTATAGCCAACACATCCACTCAATTACACATTATACCATTGGAGCTTAATACAGTAGATGGCTGTGTTACCATTGGAGCTTAATACAGTAGTTAGCTGTGTTACCATTGGAGCTTAATACAGTAGATAGCTGTGTTACCATTGGAGCTTAATACAGTAGATGGCTGTGTTACCATTGGAGCTTAATACAGTACATAGCTGTGTTACCATTGGAGCTTAATACAGTGGATGGCTGTGTTACCATTGGAGCTTAATACAGTGGATAGCTGTGTTTCCATTGGAGCTTAATACAGTAGATAGTTTAATACAGTAGATAGCTGTGTTACCATTGGAGCTTAATACAGTAGATAGCTGTGTTACCATTGGAGCTTAATACAGTAGATAGCTTAATACAGTGGATAGCTGTGTTACCATTGGAGCTTAATACAGTAGATAGTTTAATACAGTAGTTGGATGTGGTACCATTGGAGCTTAATACAGTAGATAGCTGTGTTACCATTGGAGCTTAATACAGTAGATAGCTGTGTTACCATTGGAGCTTAATACAGTAGATAGCTGTGTTACCATTGGAGCTTAATACAGTAGATGACTGTGTTACCATTGGAGCTTAATACAGTAGATAGCTTAATACAGTAGATAGCTGTGTTACCATTGGAGCTTAATACAGTAGATAGCTGTGTTACCATTGGACTTAATACAGTAGATGGATGTGGTACCATTGGATCTCAATACAGTGGATAGCTGTGTTACCATTGGAGCTTAATACAGTAGATAGCTTAATACAGTAGATGGCTGTGGTACCATTGGAGCTTAATACAGTAGATAGCTGTGTTACCATTGGAGCTTAATACAGTAGATGGCTGTGTTACCATTGGAGAAAATACAGTAGATGGCTGTGTTACCATTGGAGCTTAATACAGTAGATAGATGTGTTACCATTGGAGTTTAATACAGTAGATGGCTGTGTTACCATTGGAGTTTAATACAGTAGATGGCTGTGGTACCATTGGAGCTTAATACAGTAGATAGCTGTGTTACCATTGGAGCTTAATACAGTAGATGGCTGTGTTACCATTGGAGAAAATACAGTAGATGGCTGTGTTACCATTGGAGCTTAATACAGTAGATAGATGTGTTACCATTGGAGTTTAATACAGTAGATGGCTGTGTTACCATTGGAGTTTAATACAGTAGATAGCTGTGTTACCATAGGAGTTTAATACAGTAGATAGCTGTGTTACCATTGGAGCTTAATACAGTAGATAGCTGTGTTACCATTGGAGCTTAATACAGTAGATGGCTGTGTTACCGTTGGAGCTTAATACAGTAGATAGCTGTGTTACCATTGGAGCTTAATACAGTAGATAGCTGTGTTACCATTGGAGCTTAATACAGTAGATAGCTGTGTTACCATTGGAGCTTAATACAGTAGATGGCTGTGTTACCGTTGGAGCTTAATACAGTAGATAGCTGTGTTTCCATTGGAGCTTAATACAGTAGATAGCTGTGTTACCGTTGGAGCTTAATACAGTGGATGGCTGTGTTACCATTGGAGCTTAATACAGTTGATAGCTGTGTTACCATTGGAGCTTAATACAGTAGATGGCTGTGTTACCATTGGAGCTTAATACAGTAGATGGCTGTGTTACCACTGGAGCTTAATACAGTGGATGGCTGTGTTACCATTGGAGCTTAATACAGTAGATAGCTGTGTTACCATTGGAGCTTAATACAGTAGATAGCTGTGTTACCATTGGAGCTTAATACAGTAGATAGCTGTGTTACCATTGGAGCTTAATACAGTAGATAGCTGTGTTACCATTGGAGCTTAATACAGTAGATAGCTGTGTTACCATTGGAGCTTAATACAGTAGATAGCTGTGTTACTATTGGAGCTTAATACAGTAGATAGCTTAATACAGTAGATAGCTGTGTTACCACTGGAGCTCAATACAGTAGATAGCTTAATACAGTAGTGGCTGTGGTACCATTGTCTGATTTAGAGAAAAAGCTTACACACAACATTTAATGAAAGACAACCAAACAGTTTGAGCTTGAGCTTCCATCTCTCACCAACATAGGGAGCTTCCGTCTCTCACCACCATAGAGAGGAGAGGAACCCATCTCTCACCACCATAGGAACCCATCTCTCACCACCATAGAGAGGAGAGGAACCCATCTCTCACCACCATAGAGAGGAGAGGAACCCATCTCTCACCACCATAGAGAGGAGAGGAACCCATCTCTCACCACCATAGGAATCCATCTCTCACCACCATAGGAACCCATCTCTCACCACCATAGAGAGGAGAGGAACCCATCTCTCACCACCATAGGAACCCATCTCTCACCACCATAGGGAGGAGAGGAACCCATCTCTCACCACCATAGGAACCCATCTCTCCCCACCATAGGAACCCATCTCTCCCCACCATAGGAACCCATCTCTCACCACCATAGGGAGGAGAGGAACCCATCTCTCCCCACCATAGGAACCCATCTCTCACCACCATAGGAACCCATCTCTCCCCACCATAGGGAGGAGAGGAACTGTTTCATGTGAGCCACCCTTAACAGCGTTCAAATCAAATCAATTTATTTATCACATGCTTCATAAACAACAGGTGTAGACTAACAGTGAAAAGCTTACTTACTTGCCCTGCCCAACAATGCAGAGAGAAAACAAAAATAACACAAGAATACACAATGAGTAATGATAACTTGGCTATAAACAGTACCAAGTCGATGAGCAGCGGCACGAGGTAATTGAGGTAGATATGTACATATAGGTAAGGATAAAGTCACTAGGCAACAGGATAGATAATAAACAGTAGCAGCAGTGTATGTGATGACTCAACTCGGTACTGGTACCCTGTGTATATAAGCCATGTTATCATTACTCATTGTGTATTTATTTATCATGTTATTTTCATTATTTCTCTTTTTTTCTCTCTGCATTGTTGGTAAATGCCTAGATTATTTTAATTTTGGTGAATCTCTTATACAATGGGTTAAAGTTATGTACAGAAACCTCAGATGTAAAATAGTAAATAATGGTTACTTCTCAGAAAGTATTGAGCTTTTAAAAGGAGTAAAACTAGGCTGTCCATTGTCTCCATATCTATTTATTATGGCCATTGAAATGCTAGCTATTAAAATTATGTCCAACAAGAACATCAAGCAGTTAGAAATCCAGGGGATAAAAACTAAAGTGTCAATGTATGCCGATTACTCTAGTTTTTTCTTAAGTCCGCAATCTGGATCCCTGCACAGTCTCATTGACGATCTCGATCACTTTTCTAGCCTCTCTGGATTAAAACCTAATTATGACAAGTGTACCATATTTCGTATTGGGTCATAAAATAATAGTGTTTACACTACCTTGTAGTTTACCAATAAAATGGGCAGATGGGGAAGTAGACATACATCTCAAAAAAATATAAATTAACTTACCACAATTAATTTTAATAGAAAGTTAGCAAAGATAGATAAGATTCTGCAGAGGTAAGAGAGGTAAATACTTGTTTATTTATGGAAAAATCACATTGTGTTACGTTCGTCTGAAGGATGAGACCAAGGCACAGCGTGGTAGGCGAACATTTTCTCTTTATTAAAATGAACACCGTCAAAACAACAAAATACAAAAACAACCGTAACGTTATGCAGGCTTACAAAGCAGCAATAGAAAAACAAGATCCCACAAAAACCCAGTGGGAAAAGGCTGCCTAAATATGATCCCCAATCGGAGACAATGAAAGACAGCTGCCTCTGATTGGGAACAAATATCAGGCCAACATAGAAAAAACCCCATAGATATACATAATCTAGACTGCCCACCCAAATCACACCCTGACCTAACCAAATAGAGAAATAAAAAGGCTCTCTACGGTCAAGGCGTGACACATTGATTAACTCTTTGGTCCTTATCACAGTTGACTTACTTACTAATGGTCCTATCACAGTTTACTGACTTACTAATGGTCCTATCACAGTTTACTGACTTACTAATGGTCCTATCACAGTTTACTTACTAATGGTCCTATCACAGTTTACTTACTTACTAATGGTCCTATCACAGTTTACTTACTTACTAATGGTCCTATCACAGTTTACTTACTTACTAATGGTCCTATCACAGTTTACTGACTTACTAATGGTCCTATCACAGTTTACTGACTTACTAATGGTCCTATCACAGTTTACTTACTAATGGTCCTATCACAGTTTACTTACTAATGGTCCTATCACAGTTTACTTACTTACTAATGGTCCTATCACAGTTTACTTACTTACTTACTTACTAATGGCACTGCCTACTCCAGATGACTCATTTTTTAAATCATATGAGTGAAAAATATTTCATTTTATTTGGAATGCTAAGCCAGACTAAATTGAACAAGCCTATTTATATAATGAATGTGAGTTTGAGGGGATAAAATTATTAAATATTAAAGTTTTAAGCCTCTCACTAAAAGCTTCACTCATACATAAGTTATTGTCACGTGTGCTCCCTCTCTGGCCTCAAGGTCACCTTACTGAGTTGATTATTGAGCACACCTGTCACCATCATTACGCGCATCAGCGCCTAATGACAATCACCTGGACTCCATCACCTCCTTGATTACCTGCCCTATTTATGTCACTCCCTTTGGTTCCTTCCCCAGGTGTTATTATTTCTGTTTCACTTTCATGTCTGTGTGCTGTTCGTGTTTCTTCTTTTGTATTATGTTCCGTTTATTTATTAAATATTCACTCCCGGAACTTGCTTCCCGACTCTCAGCGCACATGTTAAAGTTATACTTAAACCCAAAATGGTTCTCCCGTAGATTATTAAGGAAGGCTCATCCTTTGTTCAAAAATTGCCCTTTTGCCTTTATACAGATTACAACTTCTCATTTCCAACTAATTGAAAATAAAATGTTGCTTAAAGTATCGCCCTTTCTTAAATAAGCCATACAAAGCTGGTTACAATTTCAGTTTTATCCTCCAGAAAAGATAGAACAAATTGTCACGCCCTGATCAGTTTCACCTGTTCCTTGTGATTGTCTCCACCCCCTCCAGGTGTCGCTTATTATCCCCGGTGTTTTTATCCCTGTGTTTCCTGTCTCTCTGTGCCACTTCGTCTTGTTTTGCTAAGTCAACCAGTGGTTTTCCGAGCTCCTTTTTCCAAAGTCTGTTTTTTCCTAGCTCTCCTGGTTTTGACCCTTGTCTGTCCTGACGCCGAATCCGCCTGCCTGACCACTCTGCCTGTTCTGACCTCGAGCCTGCCTATCGCCTGGTACTGTTTGGACTCTGAGCTGGTTTATGAACTCTCACCTGTCCCCGACCCACCTTTTGCCTACCCCTTTTGTTATAATAAATATTGGAGCTCGACCATCTGCCTCCTGTGTCTGTATTTGGGTCTCGCCTTGTGTCCATATACAAATATTACAACAAATGTTATGGTTAAACTCAAATATACTGATTACTAAAAAACATTCTTTATGGAAACATGTTTTAAAAATTGTATTATATTTATTAATGGTATTATGAATAGAAACTGAGGATTTGTCACACATGCAGTTATCGAAAATATATGGGAATATAAACTCAATCCAAACTTAAAACCAACTGATTGCAGCAAAAATGGAGGAGGCAAGTGGAAAAGGGAGAAGGTAGGGAACTTGTTTGCCTGCCATATTTTAAAGATACAAATTGGCTGAAATGAGCTGGCATAAATAGAAAAATATTGTAATGCTTTTTTCATAGGAGAAGTATCGAAGTCAGGCGCAGGACACAGGGATGAGTGTCCCGCAGGAGCCTCGATCTGGCTCTGATGCCATGGAGCCAGGACCGGCTGATAACCTAGCACACACTGAAAAGGGGTAAGATTAGTCGAAGAGTGGCGTAGGGAGTTTTGGGCCATCTCCGCCCAGGGGATAAACGAGGCCCACTCTCCCGGCCGGTCCTGGCAATAGGACCGCAGAAACCTACCCACCTCTTGGTTGACTCTTTCCACCTGCCCGTTACTTTCGGGGTGGAACCCTGAGGTAAGACTGACCGAGACCCCCGGGCGTTCCATAAACGCCCTCCAGACTCTAGACGTAAATTGGGGACCCCGATCAGACACTATGTCTTCAGGCACCCCGTAGTGCCGGAATACATGGGTGAACAGGGCCTCCACAGTTTGTAGAGCCGTAGGGAGACCGGGCAAAGGAAGGAGACGGTAGGACTTAGAAAACCGATCCACAACGACCAGGATCGTGGTGTTACCCCATGATGGGGGGAGATCCGTCACGAAATCCACCGATAGGTGTGACCACGGTCGTTGCGGAAAGGGAAGGGGTTGTAATTTCCCTCTGGGCAGATGTCTAGGTGCCTTGCACTGTGCGCATACCGAACAGGAGGAGACATAAACCCTCACGTCCTTAGCTAACGTAGGCCACCAGTACTTCCCCGCAAGGCAGCGCACCGTCCGACCGATACCAGGATGACCAGAGGTGGGTGATGTATGAGCCCAACAGATCAAACGATCGCGAACATCAAATGGAACATACACGCGCCCAACGGGACACTGGGGGGGAGTGGGTTCTGCACGTGACGCCCGTTCAATGTCTGCGTCCACCTCCCATACCACCGGAGCCACCAGGCAAGAAGCTGGAATTATGGGAGTAGGCTCCGTTGACCGCTCCTCTGTATCATACAGCCGGGACAGTGCATCTGCCTTCACGTTCTGGGAACCTGGTTTGTAGGAAAGGGTGAAAGCAAAGCGTGTGAAAAACATAGCCCGCCTAGCCTGGCGAGGGTACAGTCTCCTCACTGCCCGAATGTACTCCAGATTTCGGTGGTCAGTCCAAATGAGGAAAGGGTGTCTAGCCCCCTCAAGCCAATGTCTCCACGCTTTCAGACCCCCGACCACAGCCAACAACTCCCTATCCCCCACATCATAGTTACACTGCGCCGGGCTGAGCTTCTTCGAAAAGAAAGCACAGGGGCGGAGTTTTGGTGGCTTACCCGAGCGCTGAGATAGCACAGCCCCTATTCCAGCCTCGGATGCGTCCACCTCAACTATGAACGTTAAGGAGGGATCAGGATGTGCCAGCACTGGAGCCGTGGTAAACAGAGCCTTCAGGTTACCAAAAGCTCTGTCCGCCTCAGCCGACCACCGCAGTCGCACCGGTCCCCCCTTCAGTAAGGAGGTAATGGGAGCCGCCACCTGGCCAAAACCCCGGATAAACCTCCGGTAGTAGTTGGCAAACCCTAAAAACCGCTGCACCTCCTTTACCGTGGTTGGAGTCGGCCAATTACGCACGGCTGAAATGCGGTCAGCCTCCATCTCTACCCCTGACGCGGACAAACGGTACCCAAGGAAGGAGACGGACTGTTGGAAGAACAGACATTTCTCCGCCTTGACGTAAAGGTCATGCTCCAACAGTCAACCAAGCACCGTACGCACAAGGGACACATGCTCAGCGCGGGTGGTGGAGTATATGAGAATATCATCTATGTACACCACTACACCCCGCCCGTGCAGGTCCCTGAAGATCTCATCCACAAATGATTGGAAGACGGATGGAGCATTCATTAACCCATACGGCATGACGAGGTACTCATAGTGCCCAGATGTAGTGCTAAATGCCGTCTTCCACTCATCCCCTCCCTTGATACGCACCAGGTTGTACGCGCTCCTGAGGTCCAATTTTGTGAAGAAGCGCGCCCCGAGCAATGACTCTGTCATACTGGCGATAAGAGGCAGTGGGTAACTGTATTTTACCGTAATCTGGTTCAAACCTCGATAGTCAATGCACGGGCGTAAACCTCCATCCTTCTTCTTCGCAAAAAAGAAACTCGAGGAGACAGGTGAAATGGAGGGCCGAATGTATCCTTGTCCCAGAGATTCGGTGACATATGTCTCCATAGCCTCCGTCTCCTCCTGTGACAGAGGATACACGTGACTCCTGGGAAGTGCAGCGCCCTCCCAGAGATTTATCGCACAATCCCCCGGTCGATGGGGTGGTAATTGAGTCGCCTTCTTTTTACATAAGGCAATTGCCAAATCGGCATATTCGGGGGGAATGTGCATGGTGGAAACCTGGTTTGGACTTTCCACCGTAGTGGCACCTAAGGAAACACCTAAACACCTCCCTGAACACTGACAGGACCATCCCTTGAGAACCCTCTGTTGCCACGAAATAGTAGGATCATGGGAAGCCAACCAGGGAAGACGCAAAACAACGGGAAACGCAGGAGAGTCAATCAGAAAGAGACTAATTCTGTCCTCATGACACCCCTCACCATAGCAATGGGAGCCGTGACCTCCCTAATCAGCCCCGACCCCAAAGGACGACTAGAGCATGTACAGGGAAGGGAACATCAACGGGAACAATAGGAATCCCTAATCTATGAGCCAAGGACTGATCAATAAAGTTCCCAGCTGCGCCTGAATCTACTAGAGCCTTATGCTGGGAATGCGGGGAAAACCCCGGAAATCCTATAGATACCCACATGTGAGCAACAGGGGGGTCTGGGTGAGTTGTGTGCCTACTCACCTGAGATGAACCACCAGTGTTCCGCCTACCACCTCGACTTCCTGGAGAACCTCCCCAGCACCGACCAGCAGTGTGTCCTCTGCGGCCAGCTAGTGCATGGAATGGTTCCCCCTCCGGTCTCCCTTGTACCAGCCCCTCCCAACTCCATAGGTGTTGGGTCTAAGGGGCTGGGGGATGGAACCAACGAACCCCGATCCGGACGTTCGCGGGAGGCCAACAGGTTATCCAGCCGGATCGATAAGTCCACCAGCTGGTCCAGGTGGATGGTGGTGTCCCTACAGGTTAGCTCCCGACGAACGTCCTCTCGCAAACCACACCTGTAGTGGTCGATCAGGGCCCGCTCATTCCATCATTCCCGCCGCCAGAGTACTAATGTCCAGCGCAAACTCCTGAGCGCTCCTCATCCCCTGTCTTAACTGCAACAATCGCTCCCCCGCCGCTCCCCCTTCTGGTGGATGATCAAATACTGCCCGAAAGCGGCGGGAGAAGTCCTTGTAGTCATCCAGAGTCGGGCCTTCCCCTCCCCAGATGGCGTTGGCCCACTCCAGGGCTTTACCAGTCAGACAGGAGATGAGAGCGCTCACTCTCTCGCGTCCCGAAGGTGCCGGCTGGACAGCCGCCAGGTAGAGCTCCAGCTGGAGTAGGAACCCCTGGCACCCGACAGCTGTTCCGTCATACGTTCTCGGGAGCGAGAGCTGAATCCCACTGGATACTGACGACGGATGGTTGAGCATGTGTGTATGATGTGGTTCTGGTGGCGATGGAATGGCTGGGTCGAAGGGAAATCCTCTTCTCTCAATACTGTCCATAGTCTGCAGCACGCAATCCAAACTACAAAACAGGAGGTAACAATCACGGACAAGACAAACAAATAATAAATAATGAATATAATCAGAATGAGAAAATAAGAGAATAAGAAACAGGTGTGTATAATAAAGACAAACGAACAGGGAAACATAAATCGGTGGTAACTGGTAAGCCGGTGACGTCGATCGCCGAACGCCACCCGAACAAGGAGAGGGGCCGACTTCGGCGGAAGTCGTGACAAATATACCATTTTCATTTGATGACAGAAATGTTGACAGCTGCGCCATACAGGTTGCAAAATAAATGGGAAGAGATTCGATGTACCAATTCCATGGCATATGGTTTATGAAATGGTACAAAAAAACTACACTTGATTCAACAATTAGAGTTTTTCAATTTAAATGATTATATAAAATTCGTGCCACCAACAGAATGCTATATATATGGGGCATACAACAATCTCAGCTCTGTAGATTTTGCTGCGAAGAGACAGAATCAATAGATAATTTATTCTGGTATTGCCCCTATGTAGCTTGTTTCTGGTCACAGGTTCAGGAATGGTTAAAGAAAATCACAACATGAACTTAAATGAACCTTACAAATAGCAGTGTTGGGCGATTTGTTTAAGCCATAGTCAGTCAATAAATAATATAATAATACTGGTAAGAAAGGTTTTCATCTTTATCACACAATCTGTGGATACTATACGATTAGAAAGGTTAAAAACGTATGTCAAACATCACAGCACAATTTAAATATATATGACACATGGAAACCAAACGAGGGTGGTCTATGGTGATAGGTGGGATGGGCTGAGAGGGTGGTCTATGGTGATAGGTGGGATGGGCTGAGAGGGTGGTCTGTGGTGATAGATGGGATGGGCTGAGAGGGTGGTCTATGGTGATAGATGGGATGGGCTGAGAGGGTGGTCTATGGTGATAGGTGGGATGGGCAGAGAGGGTGGTCTATGGTGATAGGTGGGATGGGCTGAGAGGGTGGTCTATGGTGATAGGTGGGATGGGCTGAGAGGGTGGTCTATGGTGATAGGTGGGATGGGCTGAGAGGGTGGTCTATGGTGATAGGTGGGATGGGCTGAGAGGGTGGTCTATGGTGATAGGTGGGATGGGCTGAGAGGGTGGTCTATGGTGATAGGTGGGATGGGCTGAGAGGGTGGTCTGTGGTGATAGATGGGATGGGCAGAGAGGGTGGTCTATGGTGATAGGTGGGATGGGCTGAGAGGGTGGTCTATGGTGATAGGTGGGATGGGCTGAGAGGGTGGTCTATGGTGATAGGTGGGATGGGCTGAGAGGGTGGTCTATGGTGATAGGTGGGATGGGCAAAGAGGGTGGTCTATGGTGATAGGTGGGATGGGCAAAGAGGGTGGTCTATGGTGATAGGTGGGATGGGCAAAGAGGGTGGTCTATGGTGATAGGTGGGATGATATGTCAAATAGGAGTGGCAATATCGTCCACTATTATCCTCAGTAATTTTCCATCCAAGTTGTCAGACCCCGGTGGCTTGTCATTGTTGATAGACAACAAAACTTTTTCCACCTCTTCCACACTCACTTCACGGAATTCAAAATTACAACGCTTGTCTTTCATCATTTGGTCAGATACACACAGATATGTAGTGACAATGTTTGTTGCTGGCATGTCATGCCTAAATTTGCTAATCTTGCCAATTAAAAAAATCATGAATGTTTTTGGCAGTATCATTGGGTTTTGTGATAAATGAGGCATCTGATTCAATGAATGATAGAGTGGAGTTTGGCTTTTTTGCCACAAAATTTTATTTAAGGTGCTCCAATCTTTTTTACTATCATTATTTATGTCATTTATGTTTGTTTCATAGTGTAGTTTCTTCTTCTTTTTATTCGGTTTAGTCACATGATTTCTCAATTTGCGGTACGTATGCCAGTCAGTTGTACCTATGTGCCATTTATTTTGACTCATCCATCTCAACCATACAGTTTTCAATCCTCAGGGAATGAACCGTTTTTACAGTCATTTTCTTAATGGGTGCGTGCTTATAAGCAATTTCACAAATGTGTCAAGTGCAACGTCTGTTTGCTCCTCATTACACACCACATACCAACAAATATTATTTACATCATCAACATATGAATCACTGCAAACTTCTTGTATGACCTCTTATACACTATATTAGGCCCAGCGTTCGGGACTTTGGTTTTCCTAGATATGGCTACTATATTGTGATCACTTCATTCAATAGATTTGGATACTGCTTTAAAGCACATTTCTGCAGCATTAGTAAAGATGTGATCAATACATGTTGATGATTTAATTCCTGTGCTGTTTATAACTACCCTGGTAGGTTGATTGACAACCTGATCCAGGTTGTAGGCACTGGTTACAGCTTGAAGGTTTTCCTGAGTGGGCAGCTTGATGATAGCCAGTCAATATTTAAATCACCCAGAAAATATACCTCTTTATTGATATTGTTAGCAGTTGATGTTACTCTTTAATAACACAGACCCCAAAGCAAATCAGGGGGAGGAAAGTAGGTTTATTCAAAGAGAACAAATCATGCAGGGATGTAAATGGGAGATGTACATGCTCCCCTGTCCTCAGTGATTCTCTCCACAGAACAAAGGGACAGGATGAAGTTTTATAATCCAACCGTAGCATGTGGTTGACCAATTAGAACTCCTTGCAATAAAACTGGGCCAATGGCCAAATAACAAGTATCCTTTTTCAGGTTCAATGTATAAACAATTTTGGACCAATGAGAACTTGCCATGTGTGACGCTGGTATAAGGGATCAGGAGACAGGTGCAGGAATGCGTAGTAGGGGGTTTTATTTCTCAAATTACAGCTTGCCGTGTAAAGGCACGGGGACGAAGACCAAACAAACACGTATACAAAACACAGGGTAGAAACCCAAACATAAGAGCGAGGAGTGCCTCGAATATAAATACACGGGACGAGACCCGCAATCTGCACAATATACGTGGCACGAAAGCCAGGTTGGAGTCATTAAAACTCGTTTTTAAACCACTCCACAAATGTATTGTTAACAAACTATAGTTTTGGCAAGTTGGTTAGGACATCTACTTTGTGCATGACACAAGTCATTTTTCCAACAATTGTTTACAGACAGATTATTTCCCTTATAATTCACTGTATTACAATTCCAGTGGGTCAGAAGTTTACATACACTAAGTTGACTGTGCCTTTAAACAGCTTGGAAAATTCCAGAAAATTATGTCATGGCTTTAGAAGCTTCTGATAGGCTAATTGACATAATTTGAGTCAATTGGAGGTGTACCTGTGGATGTATTTCAAGGCCTACCTTCAAACTCAGTGCCTATTTGCTTGACGTCACGGGAAAATCAAAAGAAATCAGCCAAGACCTCCACAAGTCTGGTTCATACTTGGGAGCAATTTCCAAACGCCTGAAGGTACCACGTTCATCTGTACAAACAATAGTATGCAAGTATAAACACCATGGGACCATGCAGCGTCATACCGCTCAGGAAGGAGACGCGTTCTGTCTCCTAGAGATGAACGTACTTTGGTGCGAAAAGTGCAAATCAATCCCAGAACAACAGCAAAGGACCTTGTGAAGATGCTGGAGGAAACAAGTACAAAAGTATCTATATCCACAGTAAAACAAGTCCTATATCGGCATAACCTGAAAGGCCGCTCAGCAAGGAAGAAGCCACTGCTCCAAAACCGCCATAAAAAAGCCAGACTACGGTTTGCAACTGCATATGGGGACAAAGCTCGTACTTTTTGGAGAAATGTCCTCTGGTCTGATGAAACAAAAGTAGAACAGTTTGGCCATAATGACCATCGTTATGTTTGGAGGGAAAAGGGGGAGGCTTGCAAGCCGAAGAACACCATCCCAACTGTGAAGCATGGGGGTGGCAGCATCATGTTGTGGGAGGGCTTTGCTGCAGGAGGGACTGGTGCACTTCACAAAATAGATGGCATCATGAGGCAGTAAAGTTAAAGCTTGGTTGCAAATGGGTCTTCCAAATGGACAATGACCCAAAGCATACTGGGAATGTGATGAAAGAAATAAAAGCTGAAATAAATCATTCTCTCTACTATTATTCTGACATTTCACATTCTTAAAATAAAGTGGTGATCCTAACTGACCTAAAACAGGGAATTTTTACTGGGATTAAATGTCAGGAATTGTGGAAAACTGAGTTTAAATGTACTTGGCTAAGGTGTATGTAAACTTCCGACTTCAGCTGTATATGGCACAGCTGTCCATTTTTGGGGTAACCTGCACACAATGGACTTCCTGCTAGGGCACACCACCTCAGTGCTAACAGTATAAATCTGGTTCATAGGCTCATGATTACTGCATACAATAGCTGTAGGATCAGCAGAGACATTCAGGGCAGTTAGAGGGACATAAATTAGGTTACTTACATTGTGTCTACCAATGCCCCTGGGATAATGTACATTTGCTAAAGCATTATGATGACTCAGTGACACAATGTTAGGGATTAACCGAACTGGGCTTGGGTCAAATAAAATAAAATGTTATTTGTCAAACGCGCCGAATACAACAGGTGTAGACCTTACAGTGAAATGCTTACTTACAAGCCCTTAACCAACAATGCACTTAAATGCACTTAAAAATAAGTGTTAAGTAAAAAATAAAAGTAAAAAATAAGTAACAAATAATTAAAGAGCAGCAGTAAAATAACAGTAGCGAGGTTATATACAGGGGGTACAGGTACAGAGTCAATGTGCGAGGGGCACCGGTTAGTCGAGGAAATTCAGGTAATAAATACACGTAGGTAGAGTTAAAGAGACTATGTATATATAACAACAGAGAGTAGCAGTGGTGTAAAAGAGAAGGGGGGGGCAATGCAGATAGTCTGAAACATCAATTTATTATACATTTATTGGAGAAAAGTACAGGAACCAAATAATAAAATGTCATTGAGTAATTCAGCAAAATCCTGTTTTATATTCCAGAAGCTGAAAGACTAATCTCAACTTTTAAAAATAAATTAAAATGCAACATCTTTTGACTTAAGATTACTTCATTTGTTTTATCCAAAATGACTTGCAAATCCTGACTCCATTCTAATTGTTTCTGTTCTGCTCTGTTTGTTTTCAAGTCAAGTCCTCTGTTCCACCCTAGTGGGATTTCAGGATGGTCTCCAGTCTGTCTTAACTTCCCAAGGTGCACAGCACCCAGGCAGTAGTCAAATGATGTTAACCAATGGTGTTCGTATGTCAACAAAGGCCCCGGAGAATAATCTAATGATGGTAGCCAATGGAACAAACCCATTACTGTGCCACTGCTCTTCAAAACACATTAGCAGAAATGTCTATTTACAGCACACAGTCAGCAACATATCTTACAATGGGAGATACTTTTGTCCAACCAGCTACTTTAGGAGTGAAAATAATAAAATGTTTTTTTTTCAGTGAATGTAGGTTATTACACATTATACCTCCTTAGTTACAGTAGATGTTACATAACATGTCGTTTTTTTTATCATGGTTGCATCCCAAATGTCAAACTAACACCTATATAGTGCACTACTTTTGACCAGAATCCTATGGGGCCCTGCTCAAAAGTAGTGCACTAAATAGGTGATAGGTTGACATTTGGGACGCAGACCGTGATAAAAACTACATGTTATGAAACATCTACTGTAACTAAGAGGGTATAATATGTAATTACCTACATTCACTGCACAGAGCACACAACAACATCAACACCAATGTATGTAATATATATATATATATATATATATATATGTACACATATAATCTTAAAGGACGTCATTATAAAGCATGTGTGCTTATACACCCCAACAATACCAAAGTACAAATATGAGCAAATAAAAACTTGAAACAAAGGATAATTATTTGGATTAAGGGTCACTCAAAGTCCTCTCCTGAGTTCACAGTTCATCTATTATAAGTGTATTTACTATCTTTAAACAGCTTTCTTACAAACAAATTCAATAGACACATTTGTTTTTCTCAAATGAAATGTATCTTTTCACAACTGAAATGCATCTTATGACAACTGAAATGTGTCTTATGACAACTGAAATGCATCTTATTACAACTGAAATGCATCTTATGACAACTGAAATGCGTCTTATGACAACTGAAATGCATCTTATGACAACTGAAATGCGTCTTATGACAACTGAAATGCGTCTTATGACAACTGAAATGCGTCTTATGACAACTGAAATGCGTCTTATGACAACTGAAATGTGTCTTATGACAACTGAAATGCGTCTTATGACAACTGAAATGCGTCTTATGACAACTGAAATGCGTCTTATGACAACTGAAATGCATCTTATGACAACTGAAATGCATCTTATGACAACTGAAATGCATCTTATGACAACTGAAATGCATCTTATGACAACTGAAATGTATCTTATGACAACTGAAATACATCATGATAATTTTTCACGATTAAGGGTTCCTCCAAATTCTCTCTTTGTGAGTTCACAGTTCAGTGTATTCCATCATTTAGTCTCTTAGTGAAGCTGAAATGCATTTTTTTTTAACAACTGAAACGCTTCTTTCAAACCCTACTCATAAGAACACATCTCAGTCGGGTCCGTTGCAGTTCCTCACACCTGGGTCTGTATAAACGCTAGTCTCTTTCCTTCCCCTTTAGTCTCAACACTCAGAGGTAAGCTACAGCACTGCGTACCGAGGGGTACCTGGTTGAGGCAGTGTTTGGAGCCGGGGTAGCCGTAATTGGAAGGCTGCCTCTCTAGAGGCTGGGGCTACAGGAGTTGTTGAAGCTGTGGCTGGTAATTTAGCTGGGGGGGGGTTAAGACATTTATTGACTAGGGCTGTTCCTGGAGTACATGTACCCGTCTGGCCTTTAATCCTCTTTGACGTTACAGCAGCAGAACACGCAGCCGCCGGCGAAGAGGACGGCAGAGGAGACCCATCCGATGTAGAGAGCATTCTCCCAGCTGTAAGCCCAGGATAGAGACGAGCAGCCCCCACCTCTCCCAGGGCCAAGGCACAGCACATCAGACCCCTGGCCGACCTGCAGGTCTGGAGACAGAGCCAGGAGGGAGTCGTACACCTTCCACTCCATCCTGATGTTGGCATGTCTGAAGCAGTTCCTTACGCAGACCCTCGTAACGCGTCTCGAACACGATGATGTTCTCTACGACGAAGGCCGTCACGCTCCACATGGGCATCCCCATGCTGGCAGCCGTCTCGATCAGACCGATGACAGACAGCAACAAATCAATGATCTCCAGAGCTGAGCTGGCCATGGTCTCACTCTGTCCTGCCTAACCCACCAAGACCTACCTAGTCAACATGGCTGAGTGTTTAACTAACCCACCTAGTCAACATGGCTGAGTGTTTAACTAACCCACCTAGTCAACATGGCTGAGTGTTTAACTAACCCACCTAGTCAACAGGCTGAGTGTTTAACTAACCCACCTAGTCAACAGACTGAGTGTTTAACTAACCCACCTAGTCAACAGGCTGAGTGTTTAACTAACCCACCTAGTCAACAGGCTGAGTGTTTAACTAACCCACCTAGTCAACAGGCTGAGTGTTTAACTAACCCACCTAGTCAACAGGCTGAGTGTTTAACTAACCCACCTAGTCAACAGGCTGAGTGTTTAACTAACCCACCTAGTCAACAGGCTGAGTGTTTAACTAACCCACCTAGTCAACAGGCTGAGTGTCTAACTAACCCACCTAGTCAACAGGCTGAGTGTTTAACTAACCCACCTAGTCAACAGGCTGAGTGTCTAACTAACCCACCTAGTCAACAGGCTGAGTGTTTAACTAACCCACCTAGTCAACAGGCTGAGTGTTTAACTAACCCACCTAGTCAACAGACTGAGTGTTTAACTAACCCACCTAGTCAACAGGCTGAGTGTTTAACTAACCCACCTAGTCAACAGGCTGAGTGTTTAACTAACCCACCTAGTCAACAGGCTGAGTGTTTAACTAACCCACCTAGTCAACAGGCTGAGTGTTTAACTAACCCACCTAGTCAACAGGCTGAGTGTTTAACTAACCCACCTAGTCAACAGGCTGAGTGTTTAACTAACCCACCTAGTCAACAGGCTGAGTGTCTAACTAACCCACCTAGTCAACAGGCTGAGTGTCTAACTAACCCACCTAGTCAACAGGCTGAGTGTCTAACTAACCCACCTAGTCAACAGGCTGAGTGTTAACTAACCCACCTAGTCAACAGGCTGAGTGTTTAACTAACCCACCTAGTCAACAGGCTGAGTGTCTAACTAACCCACCTAGTCAACAGGCTGAGTGTTTAACTAACCCACCTAGTCAACAGGCTGAGTGTTTAACTAACCCACCTAGTCAACAGGCTGAGTGTTTAACTAACCCACCTAGTCAACAGGCTGAGTGTTTAACTAACCCACCTAGTCAACAGGCTGAGTGTTTAACTAACCCACCTAGTCAACAGGCTGAGTGTTTAACTAACCCACCTAGTCAACAGGCTGAGTGTTTAACTAACCCACCTAGTCAACAGGCTGAGTGTTTAACTAACCCACCTAGTCAACAGGCTGAGTGTTTAACTAACCCACCTAGTCAACAGGCTGAGTGTTTAACTAACCCACCTAGTCAACAGGCTGAGTGTCTAACTAACCCACCTAGTCAACAGGCTGAGTGTTTAACTAACCCACCTAGTCAACAGGCTGAGTGTCTAACTAACCCACCTAGTCAACAGGCTGAGTGTTTAACTAACCCACCTAGTCAACAGGCTGAGTGTTTAACTAACCCACCTAGTCAACAGGCTGAGTGTTTAACTAACCCACCTAGTCAACAGACTGGGGGGAGTAACAGTAATGTTTAACTAACCCACCTAGTCAACAGGCTGAGGGGAGGAACAATAGTGTTTAACTAACCCACCTAGTCAACAGGCTGAGTGTTTAACTAACCCACCTAGTCAACAGACTGGGTTGAGGAACAGTAGTGTTTAACTAACCCACCTAGTCAACAGGCTGAGTGTTTAACTAACCCACCTAGTCAACAGGCTGAGTGTTTAACTAACCCACCTAGTCAACAGGCTGAGTGTTTAACTAAGCCACCTAGTCAACAGGCTGAGTGTTTAACTAACCCACCTAGTCAACAGGCTGAGTGTTTAACTAACCCACCTAGTCAACAGGCTGAGTGTCTAACTAACCCACCTAGTCAACAGACTGAGGGGAGGAACAGTAGTGTTTAACTAACCCACCTAGTCAACAGGCTGAGTGTTTAACTAACCCACCTAGTCAACAGGCTGAGTGTTTAACTAACCCACCTAGTCAACAGACTGAGTGTTTAACTAACCCACCTAGTCAACAGGCTGAGTGTTTAACTAACCCACCTAGTCAACAGGCTGAGTGTTTAACTAACCCACCTAGTCAACAGGCTGAGTGTTTAACTAACCCACCTAGTCAACAGACTGAGTGTTTAACTAACCCACCTAGTCAACAGACTGAGTGTTTAACTAACCCACCTAGTCAACAGGCTGAGTGTTTAACTAACCCACCTAGTCAACAGGCTGAGTGTTTAACTAACCCACCTAGTCAACAGGCTGAGCGTTTAACTAACCCACCTAGTCAACAGGCTGAGTGTTTAACTAACCCACCTAGTCAACATGGCTGAGCGTTTAACTAACCCACCTAGTCAACAGACTGAGTGTTTAACTAACCCACCTAGTCAACAGACTGAGTGTTTAACAAACCCACCTAGTCAACAGGCTGAGTGTTTAACTAACCCACCTAGTCAACAGGGGAGTAACAGTAGGTGACTAGGCATCAGGATATAAGATAAACAGAGTAGCAGCATCTTGTATGTGAGTGGCTGTGCGTGTGTGAAGAGTCAGTATAAACGTACTGTATGTGCATATTATGTGTGAGTGGCTGTGCGTGTGTGAAGAGTCAGTATAAACGTACTGTATGTGCATATTATGTGTGAGTGGCTGTGCGTGTGTGAAGAGTCAGTATAAACGTACTGTATGTGCATATTATGTGTGAGTGTCACGCCCTGATCCGTTTCACCTTTTTTAATATTTTTTTTATTAGGATCCCCATTAGCTTGTTGCAAAAGCAGCAGCTACTCATCCTGGGGTCAACACCAAACATAATACAGAATGACATAATACAGAACATCATTAGACAAGAACAGCTCAAGGACAGAACTACATACATTTTTTTTAAAAGGCACACGTAGACTTCATATCAATGCAGACACACAAAATATCTAGGTCCAATAGGGGAGAGGCGTTGTGCCGTGAGGTGTTGCTTTATCTGTTTTTTGAAAACAACAGGTTTACTGTTCATTTGAGCAGTATGAGATGGAAGGAAGATCCATGCAATAAGGGCTCTATATAATACTGTACGCTTTCTTGAATTTGTTCTGGATTTGAGGACTGTGAAAAGACCCCTGGTGGCATGTCTGGTGAGGTAAGTGTGTGTGTCAGAGCTGTGTGTAAGTTGACTATGCAAACAATTTGGGATTTTCAACACATTAATGTTTCTTATAAAAAGAAGAAGTGATGCAGTCAGTCTCTCCTCGACTCTTAGCCAAGAGAGACCGGCATGCATAGTATTAATATCAGCCCTCTGATTACAATGAAGAGCAAAACGATCCGCTCAGTTCTGGATCAGCTGCAGCTTAACTAGGTCTTTCCTTGCAGCACTGGACCACACGACTGGACAATAATCAAGATTAGACAAAACTAGAGCCTGCAAAACTTGCTTTGTGGAGTGTGGTGTCAAAAAGCAGAGCATGACTTTATCACAGACAGACCTCTCTCCATCTTTATAACCATTTGATCTATATGTTTTGACCATGACAGTTTACAATCTAAGGTAACACCAGGTAATTTAGTCTCCTCATCTTGTTCAACAGCCACACCATTAATTACCAGATTCAGCTGAGGTCTAGCATTTAAGGAATGATTTGTAACAAATACAATGCTCTTAGTTTTAGAGATGTTCAGGACCAGTTTTAGAGATGTTCAGGACCAGTTTATTACTGGCCACCCATTCCAAAACAGACTTAATCTCTTTGTTAAGGGTTTCAGTGACTTCATTAGCTGTGGTTGCTGATGGGTATATGGTTGAATCATCAGCATACATGGACACACATGCTATGTTTAATGCCAGTGGCAGGTCATTGGTAAAAATAGAAAAGAGTAGAGGGCCTAGAGAGCTGCCCTGCGGTACACCTCACTTTACATGTTTGACATTAGAGATGCTTCCAATAAAGAAACCCCTTTCAGTTCTATTAGATAGATAGCTCTGAATCCACGATATGGAAGAGGTTGAAAAGCCAGAGCAGTTAAGTTTTTTTCAACAACAGGTTATGGTCAATAATATCAAAGGCTGCACTGAAATCTATCAGTACAGCTCCCACAATCTTATTATTATCAATTTCTTTCAACCAATCATCAGTCATTTGTGTCAGTGCAGTACATGTTGAGTGCCCTTCTCTATAAGCATGCTGAAAGTCTGTTGTTAATTTGTTTACAGAGAAATAGCACTGTATTTGGTGAAACACATTTTTTCCAACAGTTTGCTATGAGCTGGCAGCAAGCTTATAGGTCTGCTGTTAGAACCAGTAAAGGCTAATTTACCACTCGTGGGTAGCGGTATTTCTTTGGCTTCCCTCCAGGCCTGAGGACAAAGACTTTCCTCTAGGCTCAGATTAAAGATATGACAGATAGGAGTGGTTATAGAGTCAGATACCATCCTCAGTAGCTTTCCATCTAAGTTGTCAATGCCAGGAGGTTTGTCATTATTGATTGTTAACACTCATTTTTCCACCTCTCCAACACTAACTTTACAAAATTCAAAGTTGCACTGCTTTTCTTTCATTATTTTTATTTTTTTTATACATGAATATAATTGCTCACTGTTTGTCGTGGGCATTTCCTGCCTAAGTTTGCCCACTTTTCCAATGAAATAATCACTAAAATAATTGGCAACATCAAATGGTTTTGTGATGAATAAGCCATCTGATTCGATGAAAGATGGAGTTGAATTTGTCTTTCTGCCCATAATTTCATTTAAAGTTCTCCAACGTTTTTTTTATATCATTGATCTTGGCTTCATAATGAAGTTTCTTCTTCTTTTTGTTGAGTTTAGTCACATCATTTCTCAGTTTGCAGGAAGTCAGCCAGTCAGATGTGCAGCCAGAATTATTAGCCACTTCTTTTGCCCCCATCTCTTTCAACCGTACAGTTTTTCAATTCCTCATCAATCCATGGAGCCTTAACAGTTCTAACAGTCAGTTTCTTAACAGGTGCACGTTTATCAATAATTGGAAGAAGCAATTTCATAAATTCATCAAGTTCAGCGTCTGGATGCTCGTTATTAATCACATCAGACCAACAAATATTTTTAACATCATCCACATAAGAGTCACAGCAAAATCTTTTGTATGATCTCTTATACACTATTTTAGGCCCAGCTGTTGGAATTTTGGCTTTCCTGGATATAGCCACTATATTGTGATCGCTGCATCCAATGGGTACAGATAAAGTTTTAGAACAAAGTTCTACAGTATTAGTAAAAATGTGATCGATACATCTTGTTCCTGTAGTGTTTGTAAACACCCTGGTAGGTTGATTAATAATCTGAACCAGATTACAGGCACTGGTTACAGTGAGAAGCTTCCTCTTGAGCAGACAGCTTGATGAAAACCAGTCAATATTCAGGTCCCCAAGAAAGTAGACCACTCTGCTAACATCACATACACTATCAAGCATTTCACACATATTATTTAGATACTGACTGTTAGCACCTGGTGGCCTATAGCAACACCCCAAAGGAAAAGGCTTTAGATGTGCCAAGTGAACCTGCAAATACAACACTTCAACAACACTTGACATAAGATCTTCTCTAAGCTTTACAGGGATATGGCTCTGAGTTTATACAGCAACACCTCCCCCATAAGCATTCCTGTCTCTTCTATAGATATTATATCCTTGTATTGCTACGGATGTATCATCAAATTAATTATCGAACTGAGTCTCAGAAATGGCTAATATATGAATGTTATCTGATGTTAGCAAGTTATTGATTTCATGAACCTTATTTCTAAGTCTACATATAGTAATATGGGCTATTTTCAGCCCTTTCCTGGGTAGCGTATAGACATAATATTGAAAAGAGCAGACAAAGCAAGAAAAAAATATTTATATTCAGCAGTCCATTAATCAATTGGTGTGTGTGTGTGTGTGTGTGTGCTGCGGGGTTGAGACTACGAACCCATAGGCTTGGCTCTCTCATCCCTTCCAGGCTTCTGGGAGGGAGGGTGGACAATGAGCCTGTCGTAGCGGATGTACGCAATGTCCCCACGTGCTCTGGCAGCTTTCATGGCTGGGATCAATTCTTTCCTCTTCTTGCGCACAGCTTCGGGATAGTCCTCGTTGAGGAAGATATACGTTCCTCTCAAGTTCTTGGCTCTTTCCAAAACAGCTACCTTGTCCTTAAACCTCAAAAACTTGACCACTATTGGCTTGGGCCTATCACCTGGGCCAGTGGTGGGTTTTCCAGTCCTGTGGGCGCGCTCCACCTCAATCTTCCTGTGGTCCATCTTCAATTTCTCAGAGATCATTTTCCTCTTCTTTGTTCTCAGACTCCATCCAGGTCTCATGTGGAATTCTGCAATTCCGTCCACAACCATGTTGTTTCACCTTGATTATCCCTCGAGATAGTCTGATTTATCTGTCATTGTTATCATGGATTCACACACAGAACTGATGTCCTCTCTCAATGACTTACAGATTGCTGTCATCTTTCCGATCTCCTGTTTAAACTCGTCGAGCTGACCCTGGGAGAACTGCAAACTGTTCTTCAGGTCCTGGACCTCTCTGGTCAGGTTATTCATTCTTTTATTAGTAGAATCCACGAGTATTTGGACAAAACACTTGAAACTATTTTCTTGTTGTTGTAACAACTGCTAATAGGTCTCTTTTTGTTCGTTTGAAGGATCCTTCCCGTGTGATAGAGAGACACCACTCTCCTCAACGGTACTCCCGCCGGCTTTGGTCTTTGTTATGGTAGCTAGCAACGTATGTTAGGCTGTTACTCCTCGCAGTTCCAGACAGGGCAGGTCACGGGGAAAATTCAAAAATACAAACAGCAGGGATCTAGACAGCCACAAACCTCGGACAATCTGCGGTCCCAGCCACAATTGCTAACCGCATCGCAGGTTGCATTCAAGAATACCTCGCTAGCTTGATGTCCAGCTAGCTAGCAGCTAGGCTAGCTGCCATGCCAAATAGCTCCTCAGACCTGTCCTTGGTCGGCAGGATCACTGGAAAGATACAAGCAGTCCCAGCAACTGATGCCAACTGCATCGCAGGATCCAACATAAGAAGCTACCAAGAACTTTCGAATATACTTTTAAACAACAAACTTTCCAACAAACTTTCCAAACAAACAAAACCGAGCTCTTCCTCATTCCGCGTACAACAGGATGTGACAATGTCTCCACCCGCCTCCAGTGTCGCCCATCTTCCCCATTATCCCCTGTGTATTTATACCTGTGTTCTCTGTTTGTTGCCATTTCATTTTGTTTTCGGAGAACCTACAAGCGTTTTGTTTCCCTGCTCCCGCCTGTTCCTTGCTCCTGTTTTCTAGTTTCCCGGTTCTGACCGTTCTACCTGTCCTGACCCTGAGCCTGCCGGTTGTCCTGTACCTTTGCCCCACTACTCTGGATTACCGACCTCTGCATGACCTGACCCCGCCTGCTGTTCCAGTGCCTTACACCCTCTCTGGATAATTGACCCCTGCCTGCCTTGACCTGTCCTTTGCCTGTCCCCTGTTTAAAGAATAAACATTTGTTTCTTCAACATTGTCTGCACCTGGGTCATACTTTAAAACGTGATAGTGAGTGTTTGTGTGTGTGTTGGATAGACAGTGTGTGTGAGTGTGTAGGGCCCTGTGTGTGTGTGTTTAGATATAAAAAAGGTCAATAAAGATACAAGGTTAACTCAGATAGCTAACAAAATAGCTACACAGACTATTTATCAGTCTTATGTCTTGGGGATAGAAGCAGTCCTGTAGCATAATCTCTGATTCTGGTGACCATTTCTCTACGGAGCGAGCCATGGGTACTTCCTGTTTCAGCTTCTGCTTGTAAACAGGAAGCAAGAGTACGGAGTCATGATCTGATTTGCCGAATGGCGGACGAGGGAGGGCCTTCTATGCTTGCTTGTGGGTAGAATAGCAGTGGTTTAGGACTTTATCGCCCCCTAGTGGCGTTGGAGACGTGTTGACGGAAGATGGGTATCACGTGTCTTAGTGACCCCGAATTAAAATCACCTGCAACCAGAAAGGCTGCCTCTAGGTGTGTTTTCCTGCGTGTTTATAGCCTTGTACAGTTCGTTAAGCGCCAGCTTGTTCTTTTTATTGTCCTGAGGTGGAATGTATACAGCAGTCACGTTGGTAGCGAATCCGCGATCAAAGATCGTCCATTTATTACCAAGTGACTGTACACTAGCCAGTAGAACTGAGGGACGATCAGAGGTCCTCCATCTTATTATCTAGTGACTGTACACTAGCCAGTAGAACTGAGGGACGATCAGAGGTCCTCCATCTTATTATCTAGTGACTGTACATTAGCCAGTAGAATGGAGGGACGATCAGAGGTCCTCCATCTTATTATCTAGTGACTGTACATTAGCCAGTAGAATGGAGGGACGATCAGAGGTCCTCCATCTTATTATCTAGTGACTGTACATTAGCCAGTAGAACTGAGGGACGATCAGAGGTCCTCCATCTTATTATCTAGTGACTGTACATTAGCCAGTAGAATGGAGGGACGATCAGAGGTCCTCCATCTTATTATCTAGTGACTGTACATTAGCCAGTAGAATGGAGGGACGATCAGAGGTCCTCCATCTTATTATCTAGTGACTGGTACATTAGCCAGTAGAATGGAGGGACGATCAGAGGTCCTCCATCTTATTATCTAGTGACTGTACATTAGCCAGTAGAATGGAGGGACGATCAGAGGTCCTCCATCTTATTATCTAGTGACTGTACACTAGCCAGTAGAACTGAGGGACGATCAGAGGTCCTCCATCTTATTATCTAGTGACTGTACATTAGCCAGTAGAACTGAGGGACGATCAGAGGTCCTCCATCTTATTATCTAGTGACTACATTAGCCAGTAGAATGGAGGGAAGAGGTGGCAGGTTTTCCCTTCGACAGATGTGTCGAAGTAGAAGCCGGAATTGAGTAACTGAGTAACTGCCGATCTGATGTTCAAGATTTCTTGTCGGTTGTCAGAAATAGAGGATTCATTACGTTAAAATAAAGTAAAAATAAACAACAAAATAAACAAAATAGCAAAATTGTGTCGGAGCTCGCTAAACGGTGGCCATCCAATACGACGCCATCTTGAGGTGTGTGTGTGTGTGTGTGTGTGTGTGTGTGTGTGTGTGTGTGTGTGTGTGTGTGTGTGTGTGTGTGGTGTGTGTGTGTGTGTGTGTTGTGTGTGTGTGTGTGCAGCTGGCTGGCACACACTGTATATTCACAGGGCTCAGTTTAATCTCCTGACTGGATCCTGTTTTACAAGGGACTGGAAAAACGACTTATCATACTGACTGGTAGAGCTTTACGGCAGGAGTCTGCTGACCCAAAACAAAACACTTCAGCACCTCAGATTTGAAAAGTTTACAACTACACAGTTTGAATTAAGTTTCGATTAACTTCCTGAATTGAATCTTCCTCTACTACTACCACCTCTGTACTTGTGGGTATGATTCTATCTGTCTGTTCAGACTGTATCTGTTGCCTCAGGAGCTGTGAGCTCTGCGACCATTCCTTTCCGTCTTCCCTGACATGAGTGTGAGTTCGAAAGGACCGGGCTGGTTTGGGCTGTTGCGTTCATGTACATTTCCACAGAAAAATGGATCATTCTAAACCCAACCTTCTAAACCCAGCATTCTAAACCCAGCATTCTAAACCCAACCTTCTAAACCCAGCATTATAAACCCAGCATTCTAAACCCAGCATTCTAAACCCAACCTTCTAAACCCAGCATTATAAACCCAGCATTCTAAACAAAATATTCTAAACCCAGCATTCTAAACAAAATATTCTAAACCCAGCATTCTAAACAAAATATTCTAAACCCAGCATTCTAAACAAAATATTCTAAACCCAGCATTCTAAACAAAATATTCTAAACCCAGCATTCTAAACAAAATATTCTAAACCCAGCATTCCACGAACTGGTTGTTCATAAACCATTCTCTGACGACATAAAAAATACAATCAGATAAACCTACAGTAATTAGTTCATTACCATCATATTAGTACAAATTAGTGCATTACCATTATATTAGTACAAATTACTTCATTGCCATTATATTAGTACTAATTAGTTCATTGCCATTACATGAATACAAATTACAGCATTACAATTATATTATTACTAATTAGTGCATTACCATTATATTAATACTAATTAGCGCATTATATTAATACTGATTAGTGCGTTACCGTTATATTAGTACTAATTAGCGCATTACCATTATAGTAATACGAATTGGTGCATTACCATTGTATTAGTAATAATTCATGCATTACCATTGTATTCGTACTAATTAGTGCATTACCATTGTATTAGTGCTAATTAGTGCATTACCATTGTATTAGTACTAATTATGCATTACCATTACATTAATACTAATTGGTGCATTACCATTACATTAATACTAATTAGTGCATTACCATTACATTAATGCTAATTAGTGCATTACCATTATATTAGTTCTAATTGTGCATTACCATTATATTAGTGCAAATTGGTGCATTACCATTATATTAGTGCAAATTGGTGCATTACCATTATATTAGTACTAATTATGCATTACCATTATATTAGTGCAAATTGGTGCATTACCATTATATTAGTGCAAATTGGTGCATTACCATTATATTAGTACTAATTAGCACATTACCATTATATTATACTATTAGTGCATTACCATTATATTAATACTAATTAGTGCATTACCATTATATTAGTACTAATTATGCATTACCATTATATTAGTGCAAATTGGTGCATTACCATTATATTAGTGCAAATTGGTGCATTACCATTATATTAGTGTTAATTGGTGCATTACCATTATATTAGTGTTAATTGGTGCATTACCATTATATTAGTGCATTACCATTATATCAGTACTAATTTGTGCAGTACCATTATGTAAATACGAATTAGCACATTACCATTATATTAATACTAATTATGCATTACCATTATATTATACTATTAGTACATTACCATTATATTATACTATTAGTGCATTACCATTATATTATACTATTAGTGCATTACCATTATATTAATACTAATTAGTGCATTACCATTATATTATACTATTAGTGCATTACCATTATATTAGTGCATTACCATTATATTAGTGCTAATTAGTGCATTACCATTATATTATACTATTAGTACATTACCATTATATTAGTGCATTACCATTATATTAGTACTAATTAGTGCATTACCATTATATTAATGCTAATTAGTGCATTACCATTATATTATACTATTAGTGCATTACCATTATATTATACTATTAGTGCATTACCATTATATTAATACTAATTAGCACATTACCATTATATTAATACTAATTAGTGCATTACCATTATATTATACTATTAGTGCATTACCATTATATTATACTATTAGTGCATTACCATTATATTAATACTAATTAGCACATTACCATTACATTAATGCTAATTAGTGCATTACCATTATATTAATACTAATTAGTGCATTACCATTATATTAGTACTTGTGAAGCCCTTTTTGTTTTGCCACATCGTTCCACAGCCATTGGTAGGACGCAGTAGAATTATGCTCAATATTTACACAATACACAAAACCAACTAGTATATTTACACAATTCACTAATGAATTAATGTTTCTCTCTAAACAAAATAATTAGAGATTTAGCCATTTCCAGCAATAGCCTTCTGGTCACTTCAGTGCCTCCATCGCTTGCTCCCCACATTTCAACAACGCTTGGATCCAAAGAACTACAATGAATTATATTCTATGTAATAATATGAGTTCAGTTCTATTCATTATACTTGGATCCAAGTAGGCAGCAGGTCATACGTGGTTGTTGTTCCGGGCTGGGTTTCTCATGGTTAGGAGCGTAGACCACAGACCTGTGTTGAGTTGGTAGGGTTGGTAGGAGAGTGGCCGGTATGCTGGTCCCAGGTCTGTGGTCCCAGCTGCTTGTTCACTCCAGGCTGGTAGACGTACCCAGGCCCGTTGGGGTTGTAGACCATCCTTTACGTCAACTTGTCTCCTACCCAGGGTGCGTGGTGACACAGCTGTATTGACCCCAGCCACAAACAGCAGAGCCGAGGTCACCCATTCAATGTAGAGCTCCTCTCCCAGTTCCCTGCGCTGGGCGACGATCAGCAGGAGGTTGTATAAGTCACGGATGACCACATGCGTCGTCCAGGAGACTGGGATGATGATGGTGACACAGTCCACGAGGAGCAGGCATCCCCCGGTCACCAGGACGATGTGCTTGGTCCGCGTCCGGTGGTCCACCACCTTGGTACTCTTCATCCCCACGGCAGAGGATCAGAGCGATGGCGGACACAGGTCTGCAGGGAGATAGAGCAGAGAGTCGTACACCTTACACTGCATCCTGATGTTGGCCTGTCTATAGCAGTTCATCCACAGGCCCTCCCAGCGCGTCTCCATGACGATGATGTTCTCTCCTCAATGAACGCTGTCACCTTCCACATGGGCAGGCCCCCGATCAGGCCGGATGAATCCAAAGACCAGCGCCACGACCTCTCAGCCTCGGAGTGATGCTTCTTCTCTACTCTCTCCTTGTCTTCATACACCGAGTCCGTGTACGACTTTGGCTGCTTTCTCATCACAGGCCAGGTCTACATAGGACTGAGGCGGTTTCCCGTAGACACTGTAAGCAGTGGCCATGTAGGACCCTTTTGTTTAACTAGGCAAGTCAGTTAAGAACAAATTCTTATTTACAATGATGGTCTAGGAACAGTGAGTTAACTGCCTTGTTCAGGGGGCAGAACGACAGATTTTACCCTCGTCAGCTCGGGGGGATTCGATCTAGCAACCTTTCGGTTACTGGCCCAACGCTCTAACCACTAGGCTACCTGCCGCCCCATGTTGGCTGGCTGTAGGTTAGAGAACTCAACCGAGGACTGGCGTGTGTCCGCGCTCTCCTCTCGCTCACCTCTGAACTAAATGAGAGGAACCAGATGACGAGGTGATACCACCCAGAGACTATGCCGACGACGCAATAAAACCCTTCTGGTTCAGGTGTTTTATGACATCAGATAAATGAAGGACGGGGAAACTGTCCGTACTTGATTTGACAACACAAACAAGTAATTTGAAAGCGGATTTCAACAAAGACAGTGATTCAGTGGTTTGAGAGATTAAGGAATGCGTTAGTTTTAAATGACACCGGAAGTGTCATACAAAAACACATAAATAAGCCTAACGTCTGAGTTTGTTTAGAGCTTTGATCGAAAATTCAACCATGATGCTACCCGAGCCTGATAAACCATACATTAAAAAAGCATTTAATGAGCCCTACATTAAAAAAACATTTAATGAGCCCTACATTAAAAAGGCATTTAATGAGCCCTACATTAAAAAGACATTTAATGAGCCCAAGTCACAAAAAAACACAAATTATTATCCAATGCATATAGCCTATGATCTAGGCTACTGCACATTACACACGACAGTAAAACATAAACGACCCATAGATGTAGCTAGCTATATGCAGGCTACTAGCTCCAGTAGGCTAATCTTTTGGAGGAGTGTGAACTGTATTAATGTATTGTATTATACTGTATGATATGGACTGGAAATACGCACATCGTTCCAACCATGATAAAGCAAGGAGGAAAACGTGATTCTGGTGCAGGACATGCTGCCTACAAAGTTACAAGTAACGGCTAGCGAATTTGATTTTAATGTTTTAAGATAATAGGGCCTATTTGTATGATTAGTAGACTGACGCATAAATACATTTCATAATATTTCCCTTAATGTTATACTGCTATAGTCTACCACCATCTGAATGGTTATGGGTCTGAATGGTTATGGGTCTGAATGGTTATGGATCTGAATGGTTATGGGTCTGAATGGTTATGGATCTGAATGGTTATGGGTCTGAATTAATAACTGCAGTAGCCTACCACCATCTGAATGGCCAGGTAGGTTAACGGTACTCAGCACTGCTGCTGCCAGCTGATTAGCTAGCTGTGTACTACAGATCTGTAGCTCTAAGGCCAGGCAGGTTAACGGTACTCAGCACTGCTGCTGCCAGCTGATTAGCTAGCTGTGTACTACAGATCTGTAGCTCTAAGGCCAGGCAGGTTAACGGTACTCAGTACTGCTGCTGCCAGCTGATTAGCTAGCTGTGTACTACAGATCTGTAGCTCTAAGGCCAGGCAGGTTAACAGTACTCAGCAATGTGGCTGCTGCCAGCCTAATAACTGGGTCATTGCTACAAAGCAGGGCCTTTTGGACCTCATAACTTTTTGGTGAAAAAAGTGTATATTCAAAAATATAATGTAGCCTAACAGGGTGAAATTTATGTGGGACACACAGAAAAATTGTGTTTATAATGGGTAGTTTTTTGTTTTTTTTTAACAATAAACTAACAGGGTGAAAAGTTATATCAGGGACACACAGAACATTTTAAATATAATAATAATAAATATAATAATCATGAAACGACGTTATTGATGAGAGAGAATTTAACTAGGGACTATAAAATAATGAAGAAAAATAGTCAATATTTTTATGACATATTTCTCATGGAAGTTAATGAATAACACCTGGAGGTCATTGCAAAAAGAGCTGACATCCATCGAAAAAACTAAAAGAAGTGTCCATCGTTTTATGTTAATGTAAAAGGACACCTGACCTTCTTTAAAGCCTTTCGGAATCCACATTTTACACTAAATAAGAAGTGATATTTCCTGAGGGGAGAAAAGGCACTACATTGTAGGAATGGTCGCCTACTGCCTACTAGCTGCCTACTAGCTGCCTACTAGCTGCCTACTAGCTGCCTACTAGCTGCCTACTAGCTGCCTACTAGCTGCCTACTAGCTGCCTACTAGCTGCCTACTAGCTGCCTACTAGCTGCCTACTAGCTGCCTATTAGCTGCCTACTAGCTGCCTACTAGCTGCCTACTAGCTGCCTACTAGCTGTCTGTATCTCTAACGATGGACTAAAAAGGTAGACATTTGACCGTATATATATATTTATAATATTGTGACCACTTGTATAAAGATTGTATTTTTTTAAATCAAACTGTAAATTTGACAAATTCAGAAAACATAGGCCTAAATAGACAGGTTTTTATATGTTGTGATGAAACTGTAGTGCTCAGGAAAAACCCAGAGGGATTCATAAACGCTCTTCCTCTTCACGTTACATTGTAATCATTTTGCAGACACTCTTATCCAGAGCGACTTACAGCAGGGAGTGCATACGTTTTCACACTGGTCCCACTGTGGGAATTGAACCCACAACCCTAGCGTTGCAAGTGCCATGCTCTACCAACTGAGCCAGACACATTGGGTCTATATTCTCTGTATAGTGCACTACTTTTACCAGGGCCCATAGGGGCTTTGGCACCCTATTCCCTGTATAGTGCACTACTTTTACCAGGGCCCATAGGGGCTTTGGCACCCTATTCCCTGTATAGTGTATGTATGGAATAGGGTGCCATTAGGGACTGAGTCATGATGACAAGGAGGATGCATGGGGAGAAGAGGGGGGGAGGGGCTGAGGGGGGAGAGAAAACAGGAAGAGAAACTAAAAACCAGTAGGACCAGTTGGGTCAGTCTGACATCATCAACGGGTTTTTAAACGTAATCACACCCCAGTCTCTACCTACAGAGAACAACAACCTGACTGACTCAAACTACCATGACCAGGGAAATCACACCCCAGTCTCTACCTACAGAGAACAACAACCTGACTGACTGACTCAAACTACCATGACCTGGGAAATCACACCCCAGTCTCTACCTACAGAGAACAGCCTGACTGACTCAAACTACCATGACCAGGGAAATCACACCCCAGTCTCTACCTACAGAGAACAACAACCTGACTGACTCAAACTACCATGACCAGGGAAATCACACCCCAGTCTCCACCTACAGAGAACAGGCTGACTGACTCAAACTACCATGACCAGGGAAATCACAGGTTAGAGGTTAGAGGAGGCAGGTAGCCTAGTGGTTAGAGGAGGCAGGTAGCCTAGTGGTTAGAGGAGGCAGGTAGCCTAGCGGTTAGAGGAGGCAGGTAGTCTAGCGGTTAGAGGGGAGGCAGGTAGCCTAGTGGTTAGAGGGGAGGCAGGTAGCCTAGTGGTTAGAGGAGGCAGGTAGCCTAGTGGTTAGAGGAGGCGGGTAGTCTAGTGGTTAGAGGGGGCAGGTAGCCTAGTGGTTAGAGGAGGCAGGTAGCCTAGTGGTTAGAGGGGCGGCAGGTAGCCTAGTGGTTAGAGGAGGCGGGTAGTCTAGTGGTTAGAGGGGGCAGGTAGCCTAGTGGTTAGAGGAGGCAGGTAGCCTAGTGGTTAGAGGGGCGGCAGGTAGCCTAGTGGTTAGAGGGGCGGCAGGTAGCCTAGTGGTTAGAGGAGGAAGGTAGCCTAGTGGTTAGAGGGGGGGCAGGTAGCCTAGTGGTTAGAGGGGGGGCAGGTAGCCTAGTGGTTAGAGGGGGCAGGTAGCCTAGTGGTTAGAGGAGGCAGGTAGCCTAGTGGTTAGAGGAGGCAGGTAGCCTAGTGGTTAGAGGAGGCAGGTAGCCTAGTGGTTAGAGGAGGCAGGGAGCCTAGTGGTTAGAGGAGGCAGGTACCCTAGTGGTTAGAGGGTAGGCAGGTAGCCTAGTGGTTAGAGGGGGCAGGTAGCCTAGTGGTTAGAGGAGGCAGGTAGCATAGTGGTTAGAGGGGAGGCAGGTAGCCTAGTGGTTAGAGGAGGCGGGTAGTCTAGTGGTTAGAGGGGGAAGGTAGCCTAGTGGTTAGAGGAGGCAGGTAGCCTAGTGGTTAGAGGGGCGGCAGGTAGCCTAGTGGTTAGAGGGGCGGCAGGTAGCCTAGTGGTTAGAGGAGGCAGGTAGCCTAGTGGTTAGAGGGGGGGCAGGTAGCCTAGTGGTTAGAGGGGGGGCAGGAAGCCTAGTGGTTAGAAGGGAGGCAGGTAGCCTAGTGGTTAGAGGAGGCAGGTAGCCTAGTGGTTAGAGGGGAGGCAGGTAGCCTAGTGGTTAGAGGGGCGGCAGGTAGGCTAGTGGTTAGAGGGGAGGCAGGTAGCCTAGTGGTTAGAGGAGGCAGGTAGCCTAGTGGTTAGAGGAGGCAGGGAGCCTAGTGGTTAGAGGAGGCAGGGAGCCTAGTGGTTAGAGGAGGCAGGTAGCCTAGTGGTTAGAGGAGGCAGGTAGCCTAGTGGTTAGAGGAGGCAGGGAGCCTAGTGGTTAGAGGAGGCAGGTAGCCTAGTGGTTAGAGGGGAGGCAGGTAGCCTAGTGGTTAGAGGGGGCAGGTAGCCTAGTGGTTAGAGGAGGCAGGTAGCCTAGTGGTTAGAGGGGAGGCAGGTAGCCTAGTGGTTAGAGGAGGCGGGTAGTCTAGTGGTTAGAGGGGGCAGGTAGCCTAGTGGTTAGAGGAGGCAGGTAGCCTAGTGGTTAGAGGGGCGGCAGGTAGCCTAGTGGTTAGAGGGGCGGCAGGTAGCCTAGTGGTTAGAGGAGGCAGGTAGCCTAGTGGTTAGAGGGGGGGCAGGTAGCCTAGTGGTTAGAGGGGGGGCAGGTAGCCTAGTGGTTAGAGGGGGCAGGTAGCCTAGTGGTTAGAGGAGGCAGGTAGCCTAGTGGTTAGAGGGGAGGCAGGTAGCCTAGTGGTTAGAGGGGTGGCAGGTAGCCTAGTAGTTAGAGGGGCGGCAGGTAGCCTAGTGGTTAGAGGAGGCAGGTAGCCTAGTGGTTAGAGGGGAGGCAGGTAGCCTAGTGGTTAGAGGGGCGGCAGGTAGCCTAGTGGTTAGAGGGGAGGCAGGTAGCCTTGTGGTTAGAGGAGGCAGGTAGCCTAGTGGTTAGAGGCAGGTAGCTTAGTGGTTAGAGGAAGGTAGCCTAGTGGTTAGAGGGGTGGCAGGTACCCTAGTGGTTAGAGGGGCGGCAGGTAGCCTAGTGGTTAGAGGAGGCAGGTAGCCTAGTGGTTAGAGGGGTGGCAGGTAGCCTAGTGGTTAGAGGAGGCAGGTAGCCTAGTGGTTAGAGGGGAGGCAGGTAGCCTAGTGGTTAGAGGTGGCAGGTAGCCTAGTGGTTAGAGGAGGCAGGTAGCCTAGTGGTTAGAGGAGGCAGGTAGCCTAGTGGTTAGAGGAGGCAGGTAGCCTAGTGGTTAGAGGAGGCAGGTAGCCTAGTGGTTAGAGGAGGCAGGTAGCCTAGTGGTTAGAGGAGGCAGGTAGCCTAGTGGTTAGAGGGGCGGCAGGTAGCCTAGTGGTTAGAGGAGGCAGGTAGCCTAGTGGTTAGAGGGGGGGCAGGTAGCCTAGTGGTTAGAGGGGGGGCAGGTAGCCTAGTGGTTAGAGGGGCGGCAGGTAGCCTAGTGGTTAGAGGGGGGGCAGGTAGCCTAGTGGTTAGAGGGGGGGCAGGTAGCCTAGTGGTTAGAGGGGCGGCAGGTAGCCTAGTGGTTAGAGGGGCGGCAGGTAGCCTAGTGGTTAGAGGGGCGGCAGGTAGCCTAGTGGTTAGAGGAGGCAGGTAGCCTAGTGGTTAGAGAGGAGGCAGGTAGCCTAGTGGTTAGAGGGGCGGCAGGTAGCCTAGTGGTTAGAGGGGCGGCAGGTAGCCTAGTTGTTAGAGGGGCGGCAGGTAGCCTAGTGGTTAGAGGAGGCAGGGAGCCTAGTGGTTAGAGGAATGGCAGGTAGCTTAGTGGTTAGAGGCAGGTAGCCTAGTGGTTAGAGGAGGCAGGTAGCCTAGTGGTTAGAGGGGCGGCAGGTAGCCTAGTGGATAGAGGGCCGGCAGGTAGCCTAGTGGTTAGAGGGGCGGCAGGTAGCCTAGTGGTTAGAGGGGCGGCAGGTAGCCTTGTGGTTAGAGGAGGCAGCTAGCCTAGTGGTTAGAGGCAGGTAGCCTAGTGGTTAGAGGCAGGTAGCCTAGTGGTTAGAGGCAGGTAGCCTAGTGGTTAGAGGGGCGGCAGGTAGCCTAGTGGTTAGAGGGGCGGCAGGTAGCCTAGTGGTTAGAGGGGCGGCAGGTAGCCTAGTGGTTAGAGGGGCGGCAGGTAGCCTAGTGGTTAGAGGGGCGGCAGGTAGCCTAGTGGTTAGAGGGGCGGCAGGTAGCCTAGTGGTTAGAGGGGAGGCAGGTAGCCTAGTGGTTAGAGGGGCGGCAGGTAGCCTAGTGGTTAGAGGGGCGGCAGGTAGCCTAGTGGTTAGAGGGGCGGCAGGTAGCCTAGTGGTTAGAGCGGCGGCAGGTAGCCTAGTGGTTAGAGGGGCGGCAGGTAGCCTAGTGGTTAGAGGGGTGTCAGGTAGCCTAGTGGTTAGAGGGGGGGCAGGTAGCCTAATGGTTAGAGGGGAGGCAGGTAGCCTAGTGGTTAAAGGGGTGTCAGGTAGCCTAGTGGTTAGAGGGGAGGCAGGTAGCCTAGTGGTTAGAGGAGCTAGCTAGCCTAGTGGTTAGAGGGGAGGCAGGTAGCCTAGTGGTTAGAGGGGAGGCAGGTAGCCTAGTGGTTAGAGGAGGCAGGTAGCCTAGTTGTTAGAGGGGAGGCAGGTAGCCTAGTGGTTAGAGGGGGGGCAGGTAGCCTAGTGGTTAGAGGGGCGGCAGGTAGCCTAGTGGTTAGAGGGGCGTCAGGTAGCCTAGTGGTTAGAGGGGCGGCAGCTAGCCTAGTGGTTAGAGGGGAGGCAGGTAGCCTAGTGGTTAGAGGGGAGGCAGGTAGCCTAGTGGTTAGAGGAGGCAGGTAGCCTAGTGGTTAGAGGGGGCAGGTAGCCTAGTGGTTAGAGGGGCGGCAGGTAGCCTAGTGGTTAGAGGGGCGGCAGGTAGCCTAGTGGTTAGAGGGGAGGCAGGTAGCCTAGCGGTTAGAGGGGGAGGCAGGTAGCCTAGCGGTTAGAGGGGCGGCAGGTAGCCTAGCGGTTAGAGGGGCGGCAGGTAGCCTAGTGGTTAGAGGGGAGGGAAGGTAGCATAGCGGTTAGAGGGGCGGCAGGTAGCCTAGTGGTTAGAGGGGAGGCAGGTAGCCTAGTGGTTAGAGGGGCGGCAGGTAGCCTAGTGGTTAGAGGGGAGGCAGGTAGCCTAGTGGTTAGAGGGGAGGCAGGTAGCCTAGCGGTTAGAGGAGGCAGGTTGCCTAGTGGTTAGAGGGGAGGCAGGTAGCCTAGTGGTTAGAGGGGCGGCAGGTAGCCTAGTGGTTAGAGGGGAGGCAGGTAGCCTAGTGGTTAGAGGGGCGGCAGGTAGCCTAGTGGTTAGAGGGGAGGCAGGTAGCCTAGTGGTTAGAGGGGCTGCAGGTAGCCTAGTGGTTAGAGCGTTGGGCCAGTAACTGAAAAGGTTGCTGGATTGAATCCCAGAGCTGAGAAGGTAAAAATCTGTCGTTCTGCCCCTGAACAACCCACTGTTCTTCCGGTAGGCCGTCATTGTAAATAAGAATTTGTCTTGCCTAGTTAAATAAAAGTTTAATTAAATATTTACTTGGTGACAACTTTCAACACTTAATGGGAACTGATCTGAAAACAACACCGGCATCTTAAAACTTTGAAAGGATGTGACCTTTCTAATGTTAGAAATATCTTGAGAGGTTTATATGTCATTGAGGTTGGAGCTTTAGACAGTATCAGGTCTAAACCAGAATTATATCAGAGCAGAAATGAGTTAGGGTCATTTGGACCAAGTCTAAACCAGGATTATATCAGAGAACAAATGATTTAGGTACTTTGGATCAGGTCTAAACCAAGATTATATCCGAGAATAAATAATTTAGGTACTTTGGATAACGTCTAAAATCAAATACTGTACACAAGTTTCAGGTGGAAAGATGTTTTGACAGACAGCCCTAAAACTGGACACTGAGCCCCACCTGCTGTTTGTGAATGGTATTACACGTTATGGAGCCAGACGTTATTTTTATTTTATTTTTATTTCACCTTTATTTAACCAGGTAGGCAAGTTGAGAACAAGTTCTCATTTACAATTGCGACCTGGCCAAGATAAAGCAAAGCAGTTCAACAACATACAACAACACAGAGTTACACATGGAGTAAACAACATACAGTCAATAATACAGTAGAAAAAAATAAGACTATATACAATGTGAGCAAATGATGTGAGATAAGGGAGGTAAAGGCAAAAAAAAAATGCCATGGTGGCAAAGTAAATAAAGTATAGCAAGAAAAACAATGGAATGGTAGATTTGTAGTTTGAAGAAAGTTCAAAGTTAAAATATAAATAATATGGTGCAAAGGAGCAAAATAAATAAAATAAATAAATACAGTAGGGGAAGAGGTAGTAGTTTGGGCTAAATTATAGATGGGCTATGTACAGGTGCAGTGATCTGTGAGCTGCTCTGACAGCTGGTGCTTAAAGCTAGTGAGGGAGATAAGTGTTTCCAATTTCAGAGATTTTTGTAGTTCGTTCCAGTCGTTGGCAGCAGAGAACTGGAAGGAGAGACGACCAAAGGAGGAGTTGGCTTTAGGGGTGACCAGAGAGATATACCTGCTGGAGCGCGTGCTACAGGTGGGTGCTGCTATGCTGACCAGTGAGCGGAGATAAGGGGGGACTTTACCCAGCAGGGTCTTGTAGATGACCTGGAGCCAATGTGTTTGGCGACGATTATGAAGTGAAGGCCAGCCAACGAGAGCATACAGATCGCAGTGGTGGGTTGTATATGGGGCTTTGGTGACAAAACGGATGGCACTGTGATAGACTGCATCCAGCTTGTTGAGTAGGGTATTGGAGGCTATTTTGTAAATGACATCGCCGAAGTCGAGGATTGGTAGGATGGTCAGTTTTACGAGGGTATGTTTGGCAGCATGAGTGAAGGATGCTTTGTTGCGAAATAGGAAGCCAATTCTAGATTTCACTTTGGATTGGAGATGATTGATGTGAGTCTGGAAGGAGAGTTTACAGTCTAACCAGACACCTAGGTATTTGTAGTTGTATATACATCCTATATATATACACATATATATATATATATATATATATATATATATATATATATATATATATATACACACATATATATATATATATATATATATATACACATATATATATATACACATACATATATATACACATATATATATATACACATACATATATATATATATATATATATATATATATATATATATATATATATATATATATATATATATATATATATATATATATATATGTATATACATCCTGTAAACAGATTAAGTTAACAAGAATAAAAAATAACTATAAAATATCTATTTTCATCAATAATTGTTGACAGTGAAACCATTCCCTCCATGTTTGTTAAGTGCCAGTCCATTGCCTACATAATGCAATACTTTCTACCAGAGCCCTATGTGACCTGGACAAAAGTAGTGTCCTTAATGGGGAAATGGGTGCCATTTGGGACAGAAACTATATAAATTATAGTCTTGCAGACTCAGATTGTCTCTCCTCTCCTCCAGCCACCTCCCATTAAGTTACGCCCCGACTTCTGTCTCTCTCTCCACTCCTGTCTCTCGCCTGTCTCTCTCCACTGCTCTCTCCTCTCTCCACTCCTGTCTCTCTCCACTGCTCTCTCCTCTCTCCACTCCTGTCTCTCGCCTGTCTCTCTCCACTGCTCTCTCCTCTCTCCACTCCTGTCTACTCCTGTCTCTCTCCACTCCTGTCTCTCCTTCCTCCCCACTCCTGTCTACTCCTGTCTCTCTCTCTCCACTCCTGTCTCTCTCCACTCCTGTCTCTCTCCACTCCTGTCTCTCGCCTGTCTCTCTCCACTGCTCTCTCCTCTCTCCACTCCTGTCTACTCCTGTCTCTCTCCACTCCTGTCTTTCCTTCCTCCCCACTCCTGTCTACTCCTGTCTCTCTCTCCACTCCTGTCTCTCTCTCCACTCCTGTCTACTCCTGCCTCTCTCTCCACTCATGTCTCTCCTGTCTCTCTCTCTCCACTCCTGTCTCTCTCCACTCCTGTCTCGCTCTCCACTCCTGTCTCGCTCTCCACTCCTGTCTCGCTCTCCACTCAGGCTGTGATGGATTCCATCAACAGGAGGGACTGACCCGTAACAGGGTGTCGTCATGGTGACTCCAGCCGCAGCCCAGGCCTCAGTAACACTCTATAATGTAGCGCTGCAGTAACAGAGCCCTGTTCCCTCTCTGCCGTCTCCTCTCTTCCACTGCACTGTGTGGAACGGGGGGACACACACACACACACACACACACACACCCTGTCACTGTCAATTACCCCTGTTCCATAGATCAGATGGTTCCGGACTCCATCAAGCCACTAATTAGCCGTGTTAGTTAGGTGAGTGACGAGGTGTGTTTGTGCGAGTGCCTATGAGAGTGACAGGTTGCTAACGCAGGCCAGCCAGGATGACTCCCCTGTCAACATAACGTATGTGTCCGCAGGACAGCCCTGTTCCCTATTAAGTGCACTATATAGAGAATAGGTAGCCATTTGGGTCAGAACCTTGTCTTCACAAGGACTCAAATATAGTAGAGGAGGACAGGGATAGGTTGGGTTTAATGGCATGTGTTTTTGTCCAAGGAAAACACCGGTACATTAATCTCCTGCCGGACAAAGCCCTAATCTGTCCCTTTAGTCGTTACAGACCAGAGCAGACTGACAGGGAGAGATGGGCTCAGGGAGAGATGGGCTCAGGGAGAGATGGGCTCAGGGAGAGATGGGCTCAGGGAGGGATGGGGATGGGCTCAGGGAGAGATGGGCTCAGGGAGAGATGGGCTCAGGGAGAGATGGGGATGGGCTCAGGGAGAGATGGGGATGGGCTCAGGGAGAGATGGGCTCAGGGAGGGATGGGCTCAGGGAGGGATGGGC
The DNA here is from genome assembly GCF_901001165.1 of Salmo trutta. Lineage (NCBI taxonomy): Eukaryota > Metazoa > Chordata > Actinopteri > Salmoniformes > Salmonidae > Salmo > Salmo trutta. The sequence goes on along the minus strand of NC_042969.1, from coordinate 86,944,861 downwards.
TCAGGGAGAGATGGGCTCAGGGAGAGATGGGCTCAGGGAGGGATGGGCTCAAGGAGAGATGGGCTCAGGGAGAGATGGGCTCAGGGAGAGATGGGCTCAGGGAGGGATGGGGATGGGCTCAGGGAGGGATGGGCTCAGGGAGGGATGGGCTCAGGGAGAGATGGGCTCAGGGAGAGATGGGCTCAGGGAGAGATGGGCTCAGGGAGGGATGGGCTCAGGGAGGGATGGGCTCAGGGAGGGATGGGGATGGGCTCAGGGAGAGATGGGCTCAGGGAGAGATGGGCTCAGGGAGGGATGGGCTCAGGGAGAGATGGGGATGGGCTCAGGGAGAGATGGGGATGGGCTCAGGGAGAGATGGGCTCAGGGAGAGATGGGCTCAGGGAGGGATGGGCTCAGGGAGAGATGGGCTCAGGGAGGGATGGGCTCAGGGAGAGATGGGCTCAGGGAGAGATGGGCTCAGGGAGAGATGGGCTCAGGGAGGGATGGGCTCAGGGAGGGATGGGCTCAGGGAGGGATGGGCTCAGGGAGGGGAAACAACCGTTGCTCCTTGTTTTCATAAGTGCCAAGCAAATACACTGCAAATATACCTCCCTCCTCCTCCCTGTCCCTCTCCTCTTCCCTGTCCTTCTCTGTCCCTCTCCGTCTCTCCCCTCCTCCCTGTCCCTCTCCTCTTCCCTGTCCCTCTCTGTCCCTCTCCGTCTCTCCCCTCCTCCCTGTCCCTCTCCTCTTCCCTGTCCCTCTCTGTCCCTCTCCTCCTCTGTCTCTCTCCTCCTCACTGTCCATCTCCACCTCCACCTCCCTGTCCCTCTCCTCTTCCCTGTCCTTCTCTGTTCCTTTCCGTCTCTCTCCTCCTCCCTGTCCCTCTCCTCTTCCCTGTTCTTCTCTGTCCCTCTCCGTCTCTCCTCCTCCCTGTCCCTCTCCTCTTCCCTGTCCTTCTCTGTCCCTCTCCGTCTCTCTCCTCCTCCCTGTCCCTCTCCTCTTCCCTGTCCTTCTCTGTCCCTCTCCATCTCTCCTCCTCCCTGTCCCTCTCCTCTTCCCTGTCCTTCTCTGTCCCTCTCCGTCTCTCTCCTCCTCCCTGTCCCTCTCCTCTTCCCTGTCCTTCTCTGTCCCTCTCCGTCTCTCTCCTCCTCCCTTGTCCTTCTTTCCTCCTCCTCAGTCTTTCCCCTCCAGAGACCTGACCCGTTCTTTTCGTTATCCTAATGGCTGTAAGCAGGACAATCACGCTGCTACAGTTTGGCAGCTTCTCAATGAGACAGGTTGGCCTCTTGCTCAGAATGGCCCTATGCAACAGACCTTCTCTCACCTCTTTCTCCCATCTATCTCTCTCTCTCTCTTTTCATCCCTCGTTGACTGTGCTTGTCTGAACATGTCTGACTTCAGCGGCTGCTCTGAGGTCTTGAAAGTCCGTTTTCAGCGGTTCTGCTTTTCACCTGCTGTTCTGAAACGGTGCGGTCTTCTCTTTATCACAGTGTGGGTGGTCTTCTCCCTCTTTCAAGGATCACATAGAGGAAGATTTTTCTCAGAATGAGCTATTTTCCCCAGACATGTCTGGGCACATTGGACATAAATGTTAATTTTCTCTCCGTCTCTTGCCAAAGCGGTTCTCTACAACATTTCACAGTCCATAGACACCACTAGAAGCTGAGGTTGAAAACAACAGTACAGTGCTGTAAATGACAAGTAGGAAACCAATTTATTTGATATCAACACATTATAATATTTACATACAGAGTAATAAAAATGCAGTCTTAGTAGCACAATGGGTTGTTTCACAAGTATTATAATTAATAATAGTATTAATATTATTATTAATATTATTGGAGGATTTATGTTAACACATATTCGCCATCTTGATTGCATCCAGCAAGTTTGGAATCTATTTGAGAAATACATTTTTTTGGGGGGGTCTGTTATGGTGGCAAATATCATCAACACCAATTCACTAGATGAATAAATAAAATCAAGGCTATTGATAATGCATTATCGGTGGTGAACAACAGAGAACTGCAAGATTTCATTTCTTAACAGTAAAAGACTACTGAATGCATGTGCAAGTCGTCCACAGCAAGAATGTGCACGAAGAGTTAGTATTCATAAAGATAATGTAGTAAATCAGAACGGGTGGAATGAAGAGTAATCACAAAGATAATGTAGTAAACCAGAACTGATGGAATGAAGAGTAATCACAAAGATAATGTAGTAAACCAGAACTGATGGAATGAAGAGTAATCACAAAGATAATGTAGTAAATCAGAACGGGTGGAATGAAGAGTAATCACAAAGATAATGTAGTAAATCAGAACGGGTGGAATGAAGAGTAATCACAAAGATAATGTAGTAAATCAGAACGGATGGAATGAAGAGTAATCACAAAGATAATGTAGTAAACCAGAACTGATGGAATGAAGAGTAATCACAAAGATAATGTAGTAAACCAGAACTGATGGAATGAAGAGTAATCACAAAGATAATGTAGTAAACCAGAACTGATGGAATGAAGAGTAATCACAAAGATAATGTAGTAAACCAGAACTGATGGAATGAAGAGTAATCACAAAGATAATGTAGTAAACCAGAACTGATGGAATAAAGCGTAATCACAAAGATAACGTAGTAATCAGAACTGGCAGAATAAAGCGTAATCACAAAGATAATGTAGTAATTAGAACTGGTGGAATGAAGAGTAACCACAAAGATAATGTAGTAATTAGAACTGGCAGAATAAAGCGTAATCACAAAGATAATGTAGTAATTAGAACTGGGGGAATTAAGAGTAATCACAAAGATAATGTAGTAATCAGAACTGGTGGAATGAAGAGCAGTAAAGGAACATGGTTGACCAAAAAACATAAAAAATAAGACGAAAAAAGATTACAAATGAATAATATGACAATTCAAGTAAAACAGGATTTTGTTAACTTAAAACACAATTCCCTTGGCCTCAGTGAAGACAGGGTTAACTTAAAACACAATTCCCTTGGCCTCAGTGAAGACAGGGTTAACTTAAAACACAATTCCCTTGGCCTCAGTGAAGACAGGGTTAATAAAACACAATTCCCTTGGCCTCAGTGAAGACAGGGTTAATAAAACACAATTCCCTTGGCCTCAGTGAAGACAGGGTTAATAAAACATAATTCCCTTGGCCTCAGTGAAGACAGGGTTAATAAAACACAATTCCCTTGGCCTCAGTGAAGACAGGGTTAATAAAACACAATTCCCTTGGCCTCAGTGAAGACAGGGTTAACTTAAAACACAATTCCCTTGGCCTCAGTGAAGACAGGGTTAATAAAACACAATTCCCTTGGCCTCAGTGAAGACAGGGTTAACTTAAAACACAATTCCCTTGGCCTCAGTGAAGACAGGGTTAACTTAAAACACAATTCCCTTGGCCTCAGTGAAGACAGGGTTAATAAAACATAATTCCCTTGGCCTCAGTGAAGACAGGGTTAATAAAACACAATTCCCTTGGCCTCAGTGAAGACAGGGTTAACTTAAAACACAATTCCCTTGGCCTCAGTGAAGACAGGGTTAATAAAACACAATTCCCTTGGCCTCAGTGAAGACAGGGTTAACTTAAAACACAATTCCCTTGGCCTCAGTGAAGACAGGGTTAATAAAACACAATTCCCTTGGCCTCAGTGAAGACAGGGTTAATAAAACATAATTATTCTATTCTATGTCATCAGAGAACAAACAAAAATAGTTCTAAGACTAAAAAGCTAGCCTGGTTTCGGTTTGCAAAACAGGAAGTCAAAATGACATACAAAACCAAGAAAATAAATTGCTCCAAAAAAAGCATCTGTGTTGCTAGAATAAAAATGAAAACACGCACCTATAGTAAACTTTGCAAGACTTCACTAGGCTGTCCTCAAACCTTGATCTGTGGAAGGATTCAGATAATATATTATGGTACAAAAGCTGTCTCTCAGACAAGGTTATCTTTCAGTCAGTCAACTTCGGTTCAACATACTATGGGGAGTCGTACTCTCGCGACTTCGGTTGAAGGATCTACAATCACGCCTGACAAGGCCGACGATTATCCGCGCTACGCAGAGCCGATTCAGACTACTAAAACAAACAATTGGAAAGCGAGACGTAACGTTGCGCCAACTAAACTGTCCCCTAGTCATACGGTTATAGTATTTCTCTGAAAGATCATTTCTGAGTAGTTTGTCTCGGCTTGGAGCATGCTCAGGTGGCCCTCCCTCCAACCAGTCAGTGTGCCCATCACCACGTACTGCGAGCAAACTCCCTGGAAATACACGTAGCATTTCTTGAGGAAGCTTAGTGTTACCGATGCGCGACTTTCCTTTCCCGGATGCCCGACACATCGGCTGGGACTGAGGTGCAGGAAGCGGAGAGAGACTTGGGGCTATGGTCAGAACAGGTGGAACTAGCATCCAAAACAAGGGGGATAAGTGAGACGGCTGGTTACATACAGGGCCCAGGTTCGGATGACGACTTTGCAGAGTTCACAAATTGAAGATGCTCACAAACCAGCGGCTGTTACAGTCCGTGTGTCCCTCGGCCATTGGCTCAGCACCATCGACCTTAAGGATGCGTACTTTCATGTGCCCATGTACCCGAGTCACAGAAAGTTCCTGAGATTCCATTATGAGGCAATAGCTTATGAGTTTTTGGTACTCCCGTTCGGCTTGTCCCTCTCACCTAGCATCTTTTCAAAGAGACTTACCTGGAACTTCTGACAGTGTACTGTCGTACTGTTGTTGCCCAGATATAGAAGAGGTTCAACAGGGCCGACGGAGATCTTTACGCATAGCGAGAAAACGACCAGGGTTGTCTATTTTTCTCAATGAGGGACCAGTGTGGTCTGTTGGGAACGGACGCTATGTCACACCCGCCTTTACGCATTTCCGCCAGCGGTTCTGATTCAGCCCACACTGGAGAAGGTGCACAAGGAGGGCTTACCATTCATTATTGTGGCTCCCTGTTGGCCCAGGCAGCCTTGGTTCGCGGGAAATAATTTGCCTTTTAGGCAGAGACCTGTGGCAATTCTCGTTTGGACAGGTTTGGCAAGAGATTTGGATCCTATGGGCCAATCTGATGGCTAGGAGTTTACCTTTGAATTGTTTTGCTACCAAAAAGCCAAACCTTGACCCAGAAAATATAAAAAACTATCAGCCTATATCGAATCTCCCATTCCTTTCAAAAATGTTTGAGAAAGCTGTTGCACAGCAACTCACTGCCTTCCAGAAGACAAACAATGTATACGAAACGCTTCAGTCTGGTTTTAGACCCCATCATAGCACTGAGACTGCACTTGTGAAGGTGGTAAATGACCTTTTAATGGCGTCAGACCGAGGCTCTGCATCTGTCCTCGTGCTCCTAGACATTTTGATACCATCGATCACCACATTCTATTGAGAGATTGGAAACCCAAATTGGTCTACATGGACAAGTTCTGGCCTGATTTAGATCTTATCTGTTGGAAAGATATCAGTTTGTCTCTGTGGATGGTTTGACAAATCAACTGTAAATGTTGGTGTTCCTCAAGGTTCCGTTTTGGGACCACTATTGTTTTCTCTTTATATTTTACATCTTGGTGATGTCATTCGGAAACATCATGTTAAATTTCACTGCTATGCGGATGACACACTGCTGTACATTTCAATGAAACATGGTGAAGCCCCAAAATTGCCCTCGCTGGAAGCCTGTGTTTCAGACATAAGGAAGTAAATGGCTGCAAATGTTCTAGGAGATAGTTGGGCATCACCACACACTTGTGAAGTTTCATCGCTTGGATGTCACACAGTGTGCTTACAGCTGGGACAAGGGAAAGTCACTAGGCAACGCACACATTGTGCGTAATACCCAGACTGCCGCATCTGGTGGGATCAGGTACATTTAGTATCCGTTAGGGTTGGCTTGGGGAGCGATTATATTTCCCCATAGTATGTTGTACCAAAGTTGACTGACTGGATGGGAACATAACGTTATGACTATAACTAGTGTTTTCTGAAGGAGGGAAACGAGGTACAACACCTGTTTGGCCCAGCACCGCCCGTTACTGGGCTCGGTGAAGAGCGGTATTAAATTAAAGAAATTAATCTGAGCCTTACACTTATCACCTGTGGAAGGCGTGGCTTCCAGCAAGGAGATGATGTAATTGGCCTTGTCAGGCGTGATTCTAGAACCTTCACCCGAAGAGCGACTCCCCATAGTATGTTGTACCTCATTTCCCTCCTTCTTGGAACAGTAGTTACAGTCATAACGTTGCGTTTCATGTGTTCAAAACAAATACGCACATTTGACAACAATGGGCAGGAACCTATAGTACCCCTGGAATCTGCCCCAATGTGCAAACCATGCCAAGCAACAGTATTGATTAGGGTCCATGATTGTACTGTCAGACAGTGAGCCAGCTAGCCAGCCAGTCAGTCAGTCTCTCACAGTTTGGCATCCACATCACCATATGATTGGATAAGACCCCGCCATGTCTCCGTATGATTGGTTGATTCGATAAGACCCCTCTCCTCTCCCTGTATTCCAGTATTGCTCCCATTGGAGGGCTTCAGTTTGAGCTTCACCACTCTATCTGTACACAACAAGGCATTCAAGTACACTGACAGGGAGGCGATATAGCAGTTTGAAGAAGCTGTGCCATGCATATCTACGCACGTGTATTAATGATGGGTGGGGATTGATTGATTGATTGTTCACTGATCATCTCTTGAAGCTCATGTATGCGTCCCAAATAGCACCCTATTCCCTATATAGTGCACTACTTTAGACCAGGGCCTTATAGAACCCTATTCCCTATATAGTGCGCTACTTTAGACAGGGCCCTATTCCCTATATAGTGCACTACTTTTGACCAGAGCCTTATGGGCCCCAAATAGGGAAAAGGGTGCCATTTGTAACTCATGTAAAGCTCTAAGTCTGAGTGGTGAAACACACTGTCTGTAACTGTCTTCTGGTCTTATAGTCTATCTCTGTAGTGTCTGAGCACCACAGTCCAGAGGACAGTTCTCCCTGCGTAGCCAGATGTCCTCACCTTCCTCCCTAGCCCCCTGGTCATCCACACTCATCCCAGCTAGGTCACACTGCTTCCCCAGATGGGAAAGTCTCATCCCTGGTGTGGTGGTCTCCATGGCTCCCTGGGGCTGGGGGTGTTTAGGGCCCCTCTCTTGGCCTTCCTCTCCCAGGGACAGGGCCCCTACAGGCCCCTCTAGGTCTGTGTTGGACAGTGATACAGTGGAGGGTCCACTGACAGACAGGCAGAAATCCTCATCACCACTAAGGATCTCTGTTTGTTTCACGTCTCCTCCTCCTTTCACCTCTGTCTCCTTCTGCGCCTCCTGCTCCTCCTCGTAGCGCTCCAGGTCAAACTGCTCCTCCACCCAGCGGTCTGTATCCCCTGCCTGCACCTCGCCCCGTCCCTGTCCTTCCCTTTGTCCCTGTCCCTCAGGCTCTTCAGGAGACAGTGGAGACAGAAGGGACTCCTGGTCTGGCTCGCTGTCGAAGACGATGTCTGTGTCGATGGTGAAACGGTTCCTCACCAGTTTCCTCCGGCCCAGGGTCCTCGCCGGGTCTGACACTGCAGAGGGAAGAGAAACAGACATCAAGGTTTCAGTGGGATGAATGGATTAGATAACAACGTCAATAGATGACATATAAAATATACACCACGTAAGCTAGCTGTTAGCTGTTAGCTGCTTTAAAACACACTGACAAAAGCACACACACACACACAACCCACGTCCCACCCACAATCCCATCATCCACAATCCCATCCCACCCCCCACACGCCTCTCCCCTCCCGACAGCACCTACCTGCTCTGTTCATGGCAGGTCTGGCTCCCTTCAGGGCACAGAGGCGTTTGCCTCCGAAGGGGACATACTGCTGGTTGGGAGGTAGAGACTCTGTCTTCATCAGTTGACGTCGTTGTTTATCTCTTAGGATGGAGTGGACTGTCTTCAGGAAGTCCTTCATACAGTCCACAGAACTGGACGAAAGAGAGATTTGAAAAGATTTGGCATGGGTTCACAGATCGTCAAAAAGTTATACAGCTGTACCATCGAGAGCATCCAGATCGGTTGCATCACCACCTGGTATGGCAACTACTCGGCATCCGACCGTAAGGCGCTACAGAGGGTAGTGCGTACGGCCAAGTACATCACTGGAGCAGGGCTTCCTGCCGTACAGGATCTATATACTAGGTGGTGTCAGAGGAACCCAAGTCATATACTGTTCTCTCTGCTACCGCACGGCAAGCGGTACCGGAGCGCCTTGTCTAGGTCCAAAAGGCTCCTTAACAGCTCCTTACTCCAAGATATTAGACTACTTAACAATTAATCCAATGACCACCTGGACTATTACATTGACCCTCCCCCTTTGTTTTTACACTGCTGCTACTCGCTGTTTATTATCTATGTATAGTCACTTTACCCCTACGTACATGTACAAATTACCTGGACTAACCTGTACCCCCACACATTGACTCTGTACCGGTACCCCCTGTATATAGCCTCCACATTGACTCTGTACCAGTAACCCCCCTGTATATAGCCTCCTCATTGACTCTGTACCGGTACCCCCTGTATATAGCCTCCTCATTGACTCGGTACCGGTACCCCCTGTATATAGCCTCCACATTGACTCTGTACCGGTACCCCCTGTATATAGCCTCCACATTGACTCTGTACTGGTACCCCCTGTATATAGCCTCCACATTGACTCTGTACCGGTACCCCCTGTATATAGCCTCCACATTGACTCTGTACCGGTACCCCCTGTATATAGCCTCCACATTGACTCTGTACTGGTACCCCCCTGTATATAGCCTCCACATTGACTCTGTACTGGTACCCCCTGTATATAGCCTCCACATTGACTCTATACCGGTACCCCCTGTATATAGCCTCCACATTGACTCTGTACCAGTAACCCCCCTGTATATAGCCTCCTCATTGACTCTGTACCGGTACCCCCTGTATATAGCCTCCTCATTGACTCGGTACCGGTACCCCCTGTATATAGCCTCCACATTGACTCTGTACCGGTACCCCCTGTATATAGCCTCCACATTGACTCTGTACCGGTACCCCCTGTATATAGCCTCCAGATTGACTCTGTACTGGTACCCCCTGTATATAGCCTCCACATTGACTCTATACCGGTACCCCCTGTATATAGCCTCCACATTGACTCTGTACCGGTACCCCCTGTAAATAGCCTCCACACTGACTCTGTACTGGTACCCCCTGTATATAGCCTCCACATTGACTCTGTACTGGTACCCCCTGTATATAGCCTCCACACTGACTCTGTACTGGTACCCCCTGTATATAGCCTCCACACTGACTCTGTACTGGTACCCCCTGTATATAGCCTCCACATTGACTCTGTACTGGTACCCCCTGTATATAGCCTCCACATTGACTCTGTACCGGTACCCCCTGTATATAGCCTCCACACTGACTCTGTACTGGTACCCCCTGTATATAGCCTCCACATTGACTCTGTACCGGTACCCCCTGTATATAGCCTCCACATTGACTCTGTACCGGTACCCCCTGTATATAGCCTCCACACTGACTCTGTACTGGTACCCCCTGTATATAGCCTCCACATTGACTCTGTACCGGTACCCCCTGTATATAGCCTCCACATTGACTCTGTACCGGTACCCCCTGTATATAGCCTCGTTATTGTTATTTTATTGTGTTACTTTTTATTACATTTTTTACCTTTATTTCTTGAACTGCATTGTTGGTTAAGGGCTTGTAAGTAAGCCATGTGACAAATAAAATTGGATTTGATTGGTTTAATTTGTTGGATAATTAAAATATTCTCAGATGGTTAATACATACAGTTGAAGTCAGAAGTTTACATACACTTTAGGTTGGAGTCATTAAAACTCGTTTTTCAACCAATCCACAAATTTCTTGTGAACAAACTATAGTTTTGGCAAGTCGGTGAGGACATCTACTTTGTGCATGACACAAGTAATTTTTCCAAAAATCGTTTACATACAGATTATTTCACTTATAATTCACACTGTCAGGAGGAGTGGGCCAAAATTTACCCAATTTATTGTGGGAAGCTTGTGGAAGGCTCCCCAAAACATTTGACCCAAGTTAAACAATTTAAAGGCAATGCTACCAAATACTAATTGAGTGCATGTAAACTTCTGACCCTCTGGGAATGTGATGAAAGAAATTAAAGCTGAAATAAATCATTGTCTCTACTATTATTCTGACATTTCACATTCTTAAAATAAAGTGGTGATCCTAACTGACCTGTGACAGGGAATTAGGATTAAATGTCAGTTAGATCAGGAGGCTCACCTGCAGAACAGGTGGAATGTCCTCTCCGGCCGTCCTTCTGACTCGGACTTGATGTGGACGATCTCACACGCGGCAGAGCCCTCTCCATCTGCATGGCGAGCACGCGCGCACACACACACACACACACACACACACACACACACACACACACACACACACACACACACACACACAGTTATAACCTCACGTACAGAACAACTCATTTCTAGTCACTGACTATCTTTATCTCACTCCATCCTGTCTATTCAGACAGAGAACATTACAAAGAACATCATGTCTATTCAGACAGAGAAGAACATTACAAAGAACATCCTGTCTATTTAGACAAAGAAGAACATTAAAGAACATCCTGTCTATTCAGACAGAGAACATTACAAAGAACATCATGTCTATTCAGACAGAGAACATTATAAAGAACATCCTGTCTATTCAGACAGAGAAGAACATTACAAAGAACATCCTGTCTATTCAGACAGAGAAGAACATTACAAAGAACATCCTGTCTATTCAGACAGAGAAGAACATTACAAAGAACATCCTGTCTATTCAGACAGAGAAGAACATTACAAAGAACATCCTGTCTATTCAGACAGAGAAGAACATTGCAAAGAACATCCTGTCTATTCAGACAGAGAAGAACATTACAAAGAACAGCATGTCTATTCAGACAGAGAAGAACATTACAAAGAACATCCTGTCTATTCAGACAGAGAAGAACATTACAAAAAATAACGTCGGTATTCAGACAGAGAAAAACATTACAACGTCAATACAGGAATGGTTGAGTCTATAGAGTGTGTCTCTCAAGCCTCTGCCAAATGACTCAAATAATGGATTAATAAACTGTAAATGCATTTCAGGATTCATCAGCATAGCTGAGTGTACTGTACCTTGGTCATTGAGGGCTCTATATTAAACTGTACCTTGGATATAGAGGGCTCTATATTAAACTGTACTGTACCTTGGTTATTGAGGGCTCTATATTAAACTGTACCTTGGTTATAGAGGGCTCTATATTAAACTGTACTGTACCTTGGTTATTGAGGGCTCTATATTAAACTGTACTGTACCTTGGTTATTGAGGGCTCTATATTAAACTGTACCTTGGTTATAGAGGGCTCTATATTAAACTGTACCTTGGTTATTGAGGGCTCTATATTAAACTGTGCCTTGGTTATTGAGGGCTCTATATTAAACTGTACCTTGGTTATTGAGGGCTCTATATTAAACTGTACCTTGGTTATTGAGGGCTCTATATTAAACTGTACTGTACCTTGGTTATTGAGGGCTCTATATTAAACTGTACCTTGGTTATAGAGGGCTCTATATTAAACTGTACCTTGGTTATTGAGGGCTCTATATTAAACTGTACCTTGGTTATTGAGGGCTCTATATTAAACTGTACCTTGGTTATTGAGGGCTCTATATTAAACTGTACCTTGGTTATAGAGGGCTCTATATTAAACTGTACCTTGGTTATTGAGGGCTCTATATTAAACTGTACTGTACCTTGGTTATTGAGGGCTCTATATTAAACTGTACTGTACCTTGGATATTGAGGGTTCTATACTAAACTGTACTATACCTTGGATATTGAGGGCTCTATATTAAACTGTACCTTGGATATTGAGGGCTCTATATTAAACTGTACCTTGGTTATAGAGGGCTCTATATTAAACTGTACCTTGGTTATTGAGGGCTCTATATTGAACTGTACCTTGGTTATAGAGGGCTCTATATTGAACAGTACTTTGGTTATTGAGGGCTCTATATTAAACTGTACTGTACCTTGGTTATTGAAGGCTCTATAATAAACTGTACCTTGGTTATAAAGGGCTCCATTTTGAACAGTACTTTGGTTATAGAGGGCTCTATATTAAACTGTACTGTACCTTGGTTATTGAGGGCTCTATATTAAACTGTACTGTACCTTGGTTATTGAGGGCTCTATATTAAACTGTACTGTACCTTGGTTATTGAGGGCTCTATATTGAACAGTACCTTGGTTATTGAGGGCTCTATATTGAACTGTACCTTGGTTATTGAGGGCTCTCTATTAAACTGTACCTTGGCTATTGATGGCTCTCTATTGAACTGTACCTTGGTTATTGAGGGCTCTATATTGAACTGTACCTTGGTTATTGGGGGCTCTATATTGAACTGTACCTTGGTTATTGAGGGCTCTATATTAAACTGTACTGTACCTTGGTTATTGAGGGCTCTATATTGAACTGTACCTTGGTTATTGAGGGCTCTATATTAAACTGTACCTTTGTTATCGAGGGCTCTATATTAAACTGTACTGTACCTTGGTTATTGAGGGCTTTATATTAAACTGTACCTTGGTTATTGAGGGCTCTATATTAAACTGTACCTTGGTTATTGAGGGCTCTATATTAAACTGTACTGTACCTTCGTTATTGAGGGCTCTATATTAAACTGTACTGTACCTTGGTTATTGAGGGCTCTATATTAAACTGTACCTTGGTTATTGAGGGCTGTATATTAAACTGTACTGTACCTTGGTTATTGAGGGCTCTATATTAAACTGTACTGTACCTTGGTTATTGAGGGCTCTATATTAAACTGTACTGTACCTTGGTTATTGAGGGCTCTATATTAAACTGTACCTTGGTTATTGAGGGCTCTATATTAAACTGTACTGTACCTTGGTTATTGAGGGCTCTATATTAAACTGTACTGTACCTTGGTTATTGAGGGCTCTATATTAAACTGTACTGTACCTTCGTTATTGAGGGCTCTATATTAAACTGTACTGTACCTTCGTTATTGAGGGCTCTATATTAAACTGTACCTTGGTTATTGAGGGCTCTCTATTAAACTGTACTGTACCTTGGTTATTGAGGGCTCTATATTGAACTGTACCTTGGTTATAGGGGGCTCTATATTAAACTGTACTTTGGTTATTGAGGGCTCTATATTAAACTGTACCTTGGTTATTGAGGGCTCTATAATAAACTGTACTTTGGTTATTGAGGGCTCTATAATAAACTGTACCTTGGTTATTGAGGGCTCTATAATAAACTGGACCTTGGTTATTGAGGGCTCTATAATAAACTGTACCTTGGTTATTGAGGGCTCTATATTGAACTGTACCTTGGTTATTGAGGGCTCCATATTGAACTGTACCTTGGTTATTGAGGGCTCCATATTGAACTGTACCTTGGTTATTGAGGGCTCCATATTGAACTGTACCTTGGTTATTGAGGGCTCTATATTAAACTGTACCTTGGTTATTGAGGGCTCCATATTGAACTGTACCTTGGTTATTGAGGGCTCCATATTGAACTGTACCTTGGTTATTGAGGGCTCCATATTGAACTGTACCTTGGTTATTGAGGGCTCCATATTGAACTGTACCTTGGTTATTGAGGGCTCTATATTAAACTGTACCTTGGTTATTGAGGGCTCCATATTGAACTGTACCTTGGTTATTGAGGGCTCTATATTAAACTGTACCTTGGTTATTGAGGGCTCCATATTGAACTATACCTTGGTTATTGAGGGCTCCATATTGAACTGTACCTTGGTTATTGAGGGCTCCATATTGAACTGTACCTTGGTTATTGAGGGCTCTATATTGAACTGTACCTTGGTTATTGAGGGCTCTATATTGAACTGTACCTTGGTTATTGAGGGCTCCATATTGAACTGTACCTTGGTTATTGAGGGCTCTATATTGAACTGGGCCTTGGTTATTGAGGGCTCTATATTGAACTGTACCTTGGTTATTGAGGGCTCTATAATAAACTGTACCTTGGTTATTGAGGGCTCTATATTGAACTGTACCTTGGTTATTGAGGGCTCTATATTAAACTGTACCTTGGTTATTGAGGGCTCCATATTGAACTGTACCTTGGTTATTGAGGGCTCCATATTGAACTGTACCTTGGTTATTGAGGGCTCTATATTGAACTGTACCTTGGTTATTGAGGGCTCTATATTGAACTGTACCTTGGTTATTGAGGGCTCTATATTGAACTGGACCTTGGTTATTGAGGGCTCTATAATAAACTGTACCTTGGTTATTGAGGGCTCGGACTTGGAGGGTGTCTGTGGAGATCATGTGACGGAAGTGGAACGGGTCCTTGTCGTCAGACGAGACGGACGACACTCGATGGGAGCCACCCTGAGACACACAGACGGACCTTAGATACTCCCCCCAACAGACAGATACACCCCCCCCAACAGATGCATAAATTATTGCCAAAGCATCTATATAGTGCTTATGAAGACTTTAAGTTTCTAAGTTACTGGAATGTGACAATTTTAGTTAATTTATGACACTTAAACTGCAGGTTGGTTTAGATGGCTGTGTGATATGCCTTTTAAAATACATCAGCTGGTACCACTGAACCAGTTATGGAAGGTACCATTGACCCACTGGACTAGTTATGGAAGGTACCACTGGACTAGTTACGGAAGGTACCACTGGACTAGTTATGGAAGGTACCACTGGACTAGTTATGGAAGGTACCAATGGACTAGTTATGGAAGTTACCACTGGACTAGTTATGGAAGGTACCATTGACCCACTGGACTAGTTATGGAAGGTACCACTGGACTAGTTACGGAAGGTACCACTGGACTAGTTATGGAAGGTACCACTGGACTAGTTATGGAAGGTACCAATGGACTAGTTATGGAAGGTACCACTGGACTAGTTATGGAAGTTACCACTGGACTAGGTATGGAAGGTACCACTGGACTAGTTATGGAAGGTACCACTGAACCACTGGACTAGTTATGGAAGGCACCACTGGACTAGTTACGGAAGGTACCACTGGACTAGTTATGGAAGGTACCACTGACCCAGTTATGGAAGGTACCACTGAACCACTGGAGTAGTTACGGAAGGTACCACTGGACTAGTTATGGAAGGTACCACTGGACTAGTTATGGAAGGTACCACTGGACTAGGTATGGAAGGTACCACTTGACTAGTTATGGAAGGTACCAATGGACTAGTTATGGAAGGTACCACTGAACCACTGGACTAGTTATGGAAGGCACCACTGGACTAGTTATGGAAGGTACCACTGGACTAGTTATGGAAGGTACCACTGGACTAGTTATGGAAGGTACCACTGGACTAGTTATGGAAGATACCACTGGACTAGGTATGGAAGGTACCACTGAACCACTGGACTAGTTATGGAAGGTACCACTGGACTAGGTATGGAAGGTACCACTGGACTAGTTATGGAAGGTACCACTTGACTAGTTATGGAAGGTACCAATGGACTAGTTATGGAAGGTACCAATGGACTAGTTATGGAAGGTACCACTGAACCACTGGACTAGTTATGGAAGGCACCACTGGACTAGTTATGGAAGGTACCACTGGACTAGTTATGGAAGGTACCACTGGACTAGTTATGGAAGGTACCACTGGACTAGTTATGGAAGGTACCACTGGACTAGTTATGGAAGATACCACTGGACTAGGTATGGAAGGTACCACTGGACTAGGTATGGAAGGTACCACTGAACCACTGGACTAGTTATGGAAGGTACCACTGACCCACTGGACTAGTTATGGAAGGTACCACTGGACTAGTTATGGAAGGTACCACTGAACCACTGGACTAGTTATGGAAGGCACCACTGGACTAGTTACGGAAGGTACCACAGACCCACTGGACTAGTTATGGAAGGTACCACTGGACTAGTTATGGAAGGTACCACTGAACCACTGGACTAGTTATGGAAGGTACCACTGGACTAGTTATGGAAGGTACCACTGGACTAGGTATGGAAGGTACCACTGGACTAGTTATGGAAGGTACCACTCAACTAGGTATGGAAGGTACCACTGGACTAGTTATGGAAGGTACCACTGAACCACTGGACTAGTTATGGAAGGCACCACTGGACTAGTTACGGAAGGTACCACAGACCCACTGGACTAGTTATGGAAGGTACCACTGGACTAGTTACGGAAGGTACCACTGGACTAGTTATGGAAGGTACCACTGGACTAGTTATGGAAGGTACCACTGGACTAGGTATGGAAGGTACCACTGAACCACTGGACTAGTTATGGAAGATACCACTGGACTAGTTATGGAAGGTACCACTGGACTAGTTATGGAAGGTACCACTGAACCACTGGACTAGTTATGGAAGGTACCACTGGACTAGTTATGGAAGGTACCACTGAACTAGTTATGGAAGGTACCACTGGACTAGTTATGGAAGGTACCACTGGACTAGTTATGGAAGGTACCACTGGACTAGTTATGGAAGGTACCACTGGACTAGTTATGGAAGATACCACTGGACTAGGTATGGAAGGTACCACTGGACTAGGTATGGAAGGTACCACTGAACCACTGGACTAGTTATGGAAGGTACCACTGACCCACTGGACTAGTTATGGAAGGTACCACTGGACTAGTTATGGAAGGTACCACTGAACCACTGGACTAGTTATGGAAGGCACCACTGGACTAGTTACGGAAGGTACCACAGACCCACTGGACTAGTTATGGAAGGTACCACTGGACTAGTTATGGAAGGTACCACTGAACCACTGGACTAGTTATGGAAGGTACCACTGGACTAGTTATGGAAGGTACCACTGGACTAGGTATGGAAGGTACCACTGGACTAGTTATGGAAGGTACCACTCAACTAGGTATGGAAGGTACCACTGGACTAGTTATGGAAGGTACCACTGAACCACTGGACTAGTTATGGAAGGCACCACTGGACTAGTTACGGAAGGTACCACAGACCCACTGGACTAGTTATGGAAGGTACCACTGGACTAGTTACGGAAGGTACCACTGGACTAGTTATGGAAGGTACCACTGGACTAGTTATGGAAGGTACCACTGGACTAGGTATGGAAGGTACCACTGAACCACTGGACTAGTTATGGAAGATACCACTGGACTAGTTATGGAAGGTACCACTGGACTAGTTATGGAAGGTACCACTGAACCACTGGACTAGTTATGGAAGGTACCACTGGACTAGTTATGGAAGGTACCACTGAACTAGTTATGGAAGGTACCACTGGACTAGTTATGGAAGGTACCACTGGACTAGTTATGGAAGGTACCACTGACCCACTGGACTAGTTATGGAAGGTACCACTGGACTAGTTATGGAAGGTACCACTGGACTAGGTATGGAAGGTACCACTGGACTAGTTATGGAAGGCACCACTGGACTAGTTACGGAAGGTACCACAGACCCACTGGACTAGTTATGGAAGGTACCACTGGACTAGTTACGGAAGGTACCACTGAACCACTGGACTAGTTATGGAAGGTACCACTGGACTAGTTATGGAAGGTACCACTGGACTAGTTATGGAAGGTACCACTGAACCACTGGACTAGTTATGGAAGGCACCACTGGACTAGTTATGGAAGGTACCACTGACCCACTGGACTAGTTATGGAAGTTACCACTGGACTAGTTATGGAAGGTACCACTGGACCACTGGACTAGTTATGGAAGGTACCACTGGACTAGTTATGGAAGGTACCACTGGACTAGTTATGGAAGGTACCACTGAACCACTGGACTAGTTATGGAAGGCACCACTGGACTAGTTATGGAAGGTACCACTGACCCACTGGACTAGTTATGGAAGTTACCACTGGACTAGTTATGGAAGGTACCACTGGACTAGTTTTGGAAGGTACCACTGAACCACTGGACTAGTTATGGAAGGTACCACTGGACTAGTTATGGAAGGTACCACTGGACTAGTTATGGAAGGTACCACTGGACTAATTATGGAAGGTACCACTGACCCACTGGACTAGTTATGGAAGGTACCACTGAACCACTGGACTAGTTATGGAAGGTACCACTGGACTAGTTATGGAAGGTACCAGTGACCCACTGGTCTAGTTATGGAAGGTACCACTGACCCACTGGACTAGTTATGGAAGGCACCACTGGACTAGTTATGGAAGGTACCACTGGACTAGTTATGGAAGGTACCACTGGACTAGTTATGGAAGTTACCAGTGACCCACTGGACTAGTTATGGAAGGTACCACTGGACTAGTTATGGAAGGTACCAGTGACCCACTGGACTAGTTATGGAAGGTCCCACTGGACTAGTTATGGAAGGTACCACTGACCCACTGGACTAGTTATGGAAGGTACCACTGGACTAGTTATGGAAGGCACCACTGGACTAGTTATGGAAGGTACCACTGGACTAGTTATGGAAGGTACCACTGGACTAGTTATGGAAGGTACCACTGACCCACTGGACTAGTTATGGAAGGTACCACTGGACTAGTTATGGAAGGTACCACTGGACTAGGTATGGAAGGTACCACTGGACTAGTTATGGAAGGCACCACTGGACTAGTTACGGAAGGTACCACAGACCCACTGGACTAGTTATGGAAGGTACCACTGGACTAGTTACGGAAGGTACCACTGAACCACTGGACTAGTTATGGAAGGTACCACTGGACTAGTTATGGAAGGTACCACTGGACTAGTTATGGAAGGTACCACTGAACCACTGGACTAGTTATGGAAGGCACCACTGACCCACTGGACTAGTTATGGAAGTTACCACTGGACTAGTTATGGAAGGTACCACTGGACCACTGGACTAGTTATGGAAGGTACCACTGGACTAGTTATGGAAGGTACCACTGGACTAGTTATGGAAGGTACCACTGAACCACTGGACTAGTTATGGAAGGCACCACTGGACTAGTTATGGAAGGTACCACTGACCCACTGGACTAGTTATGGAAGTTACCACTGGACTAGTTATGGAAGGTACCACTGGACTAGTTTTGGAAGGTACCACTGAACCACTGGACTAGTTATGGAAGGTACCACTGGACTAGTTATGGAAGGTACCACTGGACTAGTTATGGAAGGTACCACTGGACTAATTATGGAAGGTACCACTGACCCACTGGACTAGTTATGGAAGGTACCACTGAACCACTGGACTAGTTATGGAAGGTACCACTGGACTAGTTATGGAAGGTACCAGTGACCCACTGGTCTAGTTATGGAAGGTACCACTGACCCACTGGACTAGTTATGGAAGGCACCACTGGACTAGTTATGGAAGGTACCACTGGACTAGTTATGGAAGGTACCACTGGACTAGTTATGGAAGTTACCAGTGACCCACTGGACTAGTTATGGAAGGTACCACTGGACTAGTTATGGAAGGTACCAGTGACCCACTGGACTAGTTATGGAAGGTCCCACTGGACTAGTTATGGAAGGTACCACTGACCCACTGGACTAGTTATGGAAGGTACCACTGGACTAGTTATGGAAGGCACCACTGGACTAGTTATGGAAGGTACCACTGGACTAGTTATGGAAGGTACCACTGGACTAGTTATGGAAGGTACCACTGGACTAGTTATGGAAGGTACCACTGAACCACTGGACTAGTTATGGAAGTTACCATTGGACTAGTTATGGAAGATACCAGTGACCCACTGGACTAGTTATGGAAGGTACCACTGAACCACTGGACTAGTTATGGAAGGTACCACTGAACCACTGGACTAGTTATGGAAGGTACCACTGACCCACTGGACTAGTTATGGAAGGTACCACTGGACTAGTTACGGAAGGTACCACTGGACTAGTTACGGAAGGTACCACTGGACTAGTTATGGAAGGTACCACTGACCCACTGGACTAGGTATGGAAGGTACCACTGGACTAGTTATGGAAGTACCACTGGACTAGTTATGGAAGGTACCACTGGACCACTGGACTAGGTATGGAAGGTAGCACTGGACCACTGGACTAGTTATGGAAGGTACCACTGGACCACTGGACTAGTTATGGAAGGTACCACTGGACTAGTTATGGAAGGTACCACTGGACTAGTTATGGAAGGTACCACTGGACTAGTTATGGAAAGGTACCACTGGACTAGTTATGGAAGGTACCACTGGACTAGTTATGGAAGGTACCACTGGACTAGTTATGGAAGGTACCACTGGACTAGTTATGGAAGTTACCACTGGACTAGGTATGGAAGGTACCAGTGGACTAGTTATGGAAGGTACCACTGACCCACTGGACTAGGTATGGAAGGTACCACTGGACTAGGTATGGAAGGTACCAGTGGACTAGTTATGGAAGGTACCACTGACCCACTGGACTAGGTATGGAAGGTACCACTGGACTAGGTATGTAAGGTACCAGTGGACTAGTTATGGAAGGTACCACTGACCCACTGGACTAGTTATGGAAGGTACCACTGGACTAGTTATGGAAGGTACCACTGGACTAGTTACGGAAGGTACCACTGGACTAGTTATGGAAGGTACCACTGGACTAGTTATGGAAGTTACCACTGGACTAGGTATGGAAGGTACCAGTGGACTAGTTATGGAAGGTACCACTGACCCACTGGACTAGGTATGGAAGGTACCACTGGACTAGTTATGGAAGGTACCAGTGGACTAGTTATGGAAGGTACCACTGACCCACTGGACTAGGTATGGAAGGTACCACTGGACTAGTTATGGAAGGTACCACTGGACTAGTTATGGAAGGTACCACTGGACTAGTTACGGAAGGTACCACTGGACTAGTTATGGAAGGTACCACTGACCCACTTCAACAAAGCCAAATAAATTAGAACCACTTGATGGGAATGGAATATCACTGGTAGGATTCAGAGAAACTATGGTTGAACGTTTTGTTGTGTTAAGAGATGGAACTTACCATTTTCTTCTTCTGCTTGGATCCATCCTTACACACAAACACCACGGCTGTTCTGAAGACTGAACCATGAAGCAGGTGATGAAAAGGGTTAGCAGAAAGATTTCAGTGTATATGGAATACGTTTCAAATACATGAATAAGCTACCATAATATAGTATTATGTTAATTGGAGTGATCAGGCTTGCACTCAGTCCCAAATTGCCTGTGGTCAAAAGTTGTGCACTATAACAGGAATAGGGGACACAGTCTATGTCATTAGACAGAGTGGTACATGTATCCTTATGTAACAGACAGTCAGCTTGAGAGTGATCTAGAGAAGGTTCTAAGTAGCTTGGTCCTGTTCTAGAACTAGAACCCCATTAGCTACATGGTTCTGAGTAGGCCATTTCAGATGCACACTAGGTCTTGTCCTTAACGTACTGAATGCAGCCAGTTGGGGGTCTTTTTTCCATTTGCCCAGGGAGGAGGGAGGGTTGATCCAGGCTACGCTGGTGTGGAGCAGCAAGTCACCCATCGACAGATCAGCAACCTACAACACACAACACACCCATGTTACAACACAACCATGTTACACCCATGTTACAACACACTAATGTTACAGCAATGTTACATTAACAATACACCAACGTTACAACACAACCATGTTGCAACACAACCATGTTACAACCCTGTTACAACACAGCCATGTTACAACCATGTTACAACACAGCCATGTTACAAACATGTTACAACACAACAATGTTACAACACAACCATGTTACACCCATGTTACAACACAACCATGTTGCAACACAACCATGTTGCAACACAACCATGTTGCAACACAACCATGTTGCAACACAACCATATTGCAACCATGTTGCAACACAACCATGTTACAACCATGTTACAACACAACAATGTTACAACCATGTTACAACACAACAATGTTACAACCATGTTACAACACAACCAAGTTACAACACAACCATGTTACAACACAACAATGTTACAACACAACCATGCTACAACCATGTTACAACACAACCATGTTACAACACAACCATGTTACAACCCTGTTACAACACAACAATGTTACAACACAACCATGCTACAACCATGTTACAACACAACCATGTTACAACACAACCATGTTACAACACAACCATGTTACAACACAACCATGCTACAACCATGTTACAACACAACCATGTTACAACACAACCATGCTACAACCATGTTACAACACAACCATGCTACAAAACAACCAAGTTACACCCATGTTACAACACAACCATGTTGCAACACAACCATGTTACATTAACAACACCTTAATGTTACAGCAATGCAATCCCTCAACATACTCTGGGAAATTCTCAAACAACGCCCTATTCCCAATTTAGTGCACTTCCTTAGACCCGAGCTATGGGCCTTTCAAAAGAAGTACAGTGTGTAGCAAATAGGGTGTAATTAGAACCACACAGCCACTGATACCACAGACACACCTGGAGAACATGAGAAGACTTCCAAGAACACTGTCCCTCTGTCTTGATACCACAGAACATGAGGAGACTTCCAAGAACACTGTCCCTCTGTCTTGATAACACAGAACACGAGGAGACTTCCAACAACACTGTCCCTCTGTCTTGATACCACAGAACACGAGGAGACTTCCAACAACACTGTCCCTCTGTCTTGATACCACAGAACACGAGGAGACTTCCAACAACACTGTCCCTCTGTCTTGATACCACAGAACAGGAGGAGACTTCCAACAACACTGTCCCTCTGTCTTGATACCACAGAACACGAGGAGACTTCCAACAACACTGTCCCTCTGTCTTGATACCACAGAACACGAGGAGACTTCCAACAACACTGTCCCTCTGTCTTGATACCACAGAACACGAGGAGACTTCCAACAACACTGTCCCTCTGTCTTGATACCACAGAACACGAGAAGACTTCCAACAACACTGTCCCTCTGTCTTGATACCACAGAACACGAGAAGACTTCCAACAACACTGTCCCTCTGTCTTGATAACACAGAACACGAGAAGACTTCCAACAACACTGTCCCTCTGTCTTGATACCACAGAACATGAGGAGACTTCCAACAACACTGTCCCTCTGTCTTGATACCCCAGAACACGAGAAGACTTCCAACAACACTGTCCCTCTGTCTTGATACCCCAGAACACGAGAAGACTTCCAACAACACTGTCCCTCTGTCTTGATACCACAGAACACGAGGAGACTTCCAACAACACTGTCCCTCTGTCTTGACACCCCAGAACATGAGGAGACTTCCAACAACACTGTCCCTCTGTCTTGATAACACAGAACACGAGAAGACTTCCAACAACACTGTCCCTCTGTCTTGATACCCCAGAACACGAGAAGACTTCCAACAACACTGTCCCTCTGTCTTGATACCACAGAACACGAGAAGACTTCCAACAACACTGTCCCTCTGTCTTGATACCACAGAACACGAGGAGACTTCCAACAACACTGTCCCTCTGTCTTGATACCCCAGAACATGAGGAGACTTCCAACAACACTGTCCCTCTGTCTTGATACCACAGAACACGAGAAGACTTCCAACAACACTGTCCCTCTGTCTTGATACCCCAGAACACGAGAAGACTTCCAACAACACTGTCCCTCTGTCTTGATACCCCAGAACACGAGAAGACTTCCAACAACAACGCACCTCTTTTTTGTCTCCACTCTGCTCTGCTATAAGCTGGTCAAACACCAACCCAAACTCCTCGTGGATCTTCTGCATCTCATTGATGTGACTGGCCACCTTGTTCATGGCCTTCATAGCAACTGGACAGGATGTAGAGAGAAGAGAAGATGAACACTATTATACTAAACATAAGCCTTCTGCATCCCATTGAAAAAAATTGTAATATTAAAAATGTTTATATTTTATTGTCACATATACCCCTCCCTGCCTCCCCCCTCTCTCCTCCCCCTCCCTCCCTCCCTCCTTGCCTCGCCCCCCCTCCCCTCCCTCCCTCCCTCCCTCCCTCCCTCCCTCCTTACCATTCAGGTGATAGTGTTCTTCACTGTCAGGGTCAGTCAGTGAGTACAGCTCTCTCAGTAGTAGTGGATACTTCAGGACTCTCTGGATGGGTTTGATCAGGTAGGACTCCAGGGTTGAGGAGTGTTGCTGTTTAGGGTTCCTCTCTTCCAGAAACGCCTTGAAGTCTGCATCGGTCTTAGCTAGACGCAATGAGAGGGGGGGGGGGGGGGGGGGGGGTTATTAACGTAACCTCCAAACGTTTCAGAAGAGCTGGACAATGAAATAAGATCCAACATAAAGAAGGCCCCTGACTGTCTGCTGGTACCATACTGTTATGATTCAACATAAAGAAGGCCCCTGGCTGTCTGCTGGTACCATACTGTTATGATTCAACATAAAGAAGGCCCCTGACTGTCTGCTGGTACCATACTGTTATGATCCAACATAAAGAAGGTCCCTGACTGTCTGCTGGTACCATACTGTTACCATCCAACATAAAGAAGGTCCCTGACTGTCTGCTGGTACCATACTGTTATGATCCAACATAAAGAAGGTCCCTGACTGTCTGCTGGTACCATACTGTTATGATCCAACAGAAAGAAGGCCCCTGGCTGTCTGCTGGTACCATACTGTTATGATTCAACATAATGAAGGCCCCTGACTGTCTGCTGGTACCATACTGTTATGATCCTGCATAAAGAAGGCCCCTGACTGTCTGCTGGTACCATACTGTTATGTGATCTGTTAATAAAGGCCATACAAGAACAACACTTTCTCTTCTGTCTTAGCTGGAAGCAGAGGAAAGAGGAGTTTAATATGCAGCCAAACGTTTCACGGGAGCTGGTCCTCTGTCTGAAAAAGTTATATAACCGAAACATCACTCTGTTTTTAATGGATTTACAATAAATTATATATTTTATAATGTAGCATCTTCCTCCTGTTTACTCGTAATAAGTGATCTTTAAATCATCAGGCCCTTGAATAGTTAAATAAGCTGTGTATGTCCGGGGCTCCAATAATAATAATAATGTGTGAGGTACAGTTTGGGGGTAGTCAAGGAACAGAGGTGAGCAACACTGTCCTAAGAAACACATTATGTTATAGCTATGAAGAGGTCATTCAACACTGTCCTAAGAAACACATTATGTTATAGCTATGAAGAGGTCATTCAACACAGAGGAAATAAACCACTCACGGATTTTATCATGAGGCCAATGGTGACTTTAAAACAGTTACGGAGTTTAATGGCTCTGATAGGAGAACACTGAGGACGGATCAACAACATTGTAGTGACTCCACAATGCTAACTTAATTGACAGTGTGAAAAGAAGGAAGA